>NC_083345.1:47543536-47843536 GCF_019175385.1 Lycium barbarum | reverse complement strand
ATAATATACGCGGGGGCTCTCGACCTTACGTCACCCCGACATTATTAAAGATTGTTCATAAGCCTCAATGTATGTCCTATGACCAATATTTCGAGAAACTTCGAGTCTATGTTCATAAAAGATTTCATGTGAGATAAAGGTAAGAGATACGCTATAGAAATGATAATGGAAATAATGAGCTTAAGCCCAAAGATTATAAAGACTATCATGCGATATTTATACGAAATTCATGCTACGAATATGATGTGATTTTCATAGATTGTCTCTAAACTGAAATGTGTACATTAATGAAAGGTTATGATAAGCTTATAAGATGTATGTGATGGCTATGATAATGATGAGACATATTGATCCTTGTATGATGCATGTGATATGGTCGAGCCACTACGTGGCCGAATATGGAAGATATGTATGTGATACTGTCGAGCCACCACGTGGCCGAATACGGATATTGTTCAGCCCTACGTGGCTGAATTCGGATAATGTTTTATGTGTATGATAAGCTACTGCACCACGATGATGAATTATATGACATGATGATGTATACGCTATGATGGTTCATGTACGACGATTATGTATGTGCGATATATGTAAGAAATGTATTCACCCTTAAAGGTCGCGCAGGTTTTGCCTTCACCTCATGACTTATGATTTCTGTATTATGTTTGTTTCATTCATGCCTTACATACTCAGTACAATATTCGTACTGACGTCCGTTTTCTTTGGACACTGTGTTCATGCCCACAGGTAGACAGGGAGACGGTGCAGACCTTTAGGAGCTATCAGCAGATTTGCAGAAGTACTCCGTTATTCCGGAGTTGCTAATCGGGCTTATACTTTTATATATATACATATGTATAAATATTTTGGGCACGACGGGGTCTTGTCCAGTCCATATGTCTTGTACTCTAGTAGAGGCTCGTATATACGTATGTGTGGGTTATATGGTCTCACAAGGTCACTACTGTATATACGTAGATATGTGTACATTATCTTTTGATAGCAAAAGGGCTTATGTATATAAAAGTATTTATGTTCTGCAATGAAAATGATTTTCTTATGATTATGAGTTTATGAACGAAAAAAATGAGGAGGTTTAATGAGTATGATGAGTAGTAGAATGAGCGGTGCTCGGTGGTCAGCCCCGGGTACCCGTCACGGCCCCTAGCTGGGTCGTGACATAATGTACTAGGTTCTCCCACTTGCTGTCAGAAATCCGGTGGATGATACCCGAATCTAACCACCTTATCACTTCTTTTTTAACCCTTCATCGGTGGATTAAATCTTCTTTGGTGTTACATACTCGACTTGTGATCATCCTCCATAAATATCTTATGCATGGAAATGCTAGATTAATTCCCTGAATATTAGATATGTGCCACCCCAGTGCTTTCTTTTGATGTTTTTGAATCTCCAACGAAAGTTTCACCTCTTCATCAGGGAGCTCTGCTGCCAATATAACTGGTAGAGTTTCACCCTCACCCAAAAATGCTTATTTGAGATGCGCGGGTAAAGGCTTCAACTCCAACTTCGGGGGCTCCTCTATCGATAACTTGGGTGATGGCCCAATTTCTCTATGAAGTGGCTCAAACTCCCCCTGTTGAATATAAACGCCTACCAGATCAAGAATCTACACCATCTCGAACGCTTTTGTATCTCCAAAAATATCTTCACCTACTAGAGATCTATCCAACGAGTCATGACAAGTAATGAGAGGTCCCTCAGTGTCTTCATTTACCACAGTGATAGCAGAAAGTTTCTCATAAATTTCGGGCAACTTGAGAGCCTTGTACACATTAAATACTTCAACTTTATCATGTACCCTCATAGTCAGCTACCATGCTGCAACATCAATCAATTCTCTTCCTGTGGCAAAAAATGGACGCCCCAAAATAAATTGGACTTTCGAATATGGTTCAAAATCCAAGATAACAAAATCTACCGAAAATATGAGAGACCCAACCTGCACAAGAACATCTTCAATAATACCCTCGGGCCTGGCCAAAGATTTGGCTGCCAGCGGCAAAACAATAGTAGTAGGTCTTGGGTTTCCCAACTCTAATTTTCTGAACATAAATGATGGTATCAGGTTGATACTAGCCCCAAGATCACATAATGCATCTGCAATAAATTTCTTTCCAATAGCGATTTTGATAGTGAAACTATCTGAGTCTTTCAGCTTTGTAGTAAGTTTGTTTTGAATACGAGACGTGCACTCCTCAGTAAGTACAACTTTGGCATACTCTGTGAAATGAATCTTTTTTGCTACGATGTCCTTGATGTAATTAGCTTCTTTCGAAATCCCTTGCAGCATGTCCACTAAGGGGACATTCACATGTAAATGCTTCAGTAAATCAAGAAACTTTTTGTACTTAGCCTCTTCCTTCTTCTTTGCCAACCTATGAGGGAATGAAGGTGGTGGTTTGGCAACCACTGGCTGTGGCTGCTTTATCAATGGTATCTTTGCCACCCTTTCTATCTCGATAACCTCATCTTTTGCAACTGCCTCTTTCTCTACTTCTGTTGGAATCACTTTCTTCGATGGTAATTCCTCTAGTTACCTCCCCTTTCTGAGAGACGCAGCAGCATGTGGTTTTGGATTTGTATCAGTGTCACTTGGAAGTCCCCCTTGTGGTCTTGTGTTCTAAGCACCAGCCATCTAACCAGCTAGCCTATCCAGATTACATATGTTCATGTCACGCGTATGATTTTTGGCTATTATCTTTTGTTTGAAATTCTGCTGATTGGTCATTATCTTCTGAATATATCCCATCATTTTCTTCATCATTTCCTCCATTTTACTCTTTGGTTCAGGTGCAAAATTAGGCTGACTGATAGTTCTATTTCTGGTTGTCCTAGTTACCTCCCCAACTGAAGTTTGGATGATTTCTCTAGTTAGCATTGTACGTATTTCCATACTAGTTATTGTTACCTTGGCTCCTTCCTATGTTATATATCACTAGTGTGACCCTCTCCGCAGACATCACAAAAGATATTGGCCTGTTGCACTACTTTCACCTGTGGTTGAGCTTGCCCAGTAGTAAACCTCGTCAATTCGTTACGCATAGCCTCAATCTTTGCTGATAGTGTAGTATAACTGTCAACTTCAACAACTCCAGCGGCTTTCTTGGCTACAATTACACTTATGTCACCTTGCCAATCAGGACTGCTCTGAGTGTACCTGTTTAGCAATTTGAAAAGTTCATCATAGCTCATATCAAGAGCTTTCCCTCCTGCAGCTGTGTCCAGGGCTATCTTGTGTTGATTATCCAAGCTCTCAATAAATGTATTAGATAGAACTTCATTCAATTAATAGTGGTAAAGAAAATCTCTGAGAAGACCCTTGAACCTTTCCCAAGCCTGATATAGTTTCTCGCCATCTTTCTACCTGAATGACATGATTTGCCTCCTGAGTCTCGCTATCTATGTTGGTGGAAAGAACCTTGTCTGGAATTTTTTCCAGATCATCCCATGAGGTAATAGAATTAGCGGGCTCTGCCAGTAACCAATTCTTTGAAATCCCATCAAAGAGAAGGAAAATAACGGCAATCGGACATACTCCGCAGGCACCCTTTCGGTAACAAAATTGCCAGCAATCTACAAGAAGGTTTGAATGTGTTGTTGAGGATCCTCATGTGACAGCCCTGCAAATTTCCCACTGGATTGAAAGAGTTGAATAGTAGGGAGCTTTAGTACAAAATGCCCCTCGATGGTGGGCTTGACAATGTTGGATGTGACATTACCCACACGAGGCACTGCAACTTCTCGTACTGTTGATGGTAGACTGTTAGATGCCATGTGCACTGTCGAGTTATTGATTGACAGGGTTGATATTATGACTATGAATATCTCGAGTTCTTTAGACACCTATTCGTATTACTTTCATGCCTATATCTTTATGGTCATGAACATTCACACGAATGGAATTGTATTTCCTGTATATCAACCAAATAGCGCGAACTAGCTATATCTTTATTCAAGATGTGAATCAGCTCCCTGATTCCCAGGGTTTAGATCCCACTTTACTTAGCCTTCGTTGTGTCTTAGTATTTCTCTCCCGATTTCATTCTAAGAATCAAAGATATATCCTACTGGTCGTGAAACAGTAATATAGTTTAGCACAAGATTAAATGAATAACTCTTCTGATAATACAATAAATGTCAAATCAAGTTCATACGACAACAATAATACTTTGCCCATAACCCCAGAACAAGGGAATTTATCCGCTCTTATTCAGATTACAACAATGGAATTTCATGTTCGAATGAAGAAAAGATGAAATAATGACGGTAAAAGAGAAAACCCTACGATGATAAGCCTTACTCCTTGCTCTGTGCGAAAAAATAGGTTCCTCGCCATTCAAAAACGACCAACGGTTCTATTTATAGTGTTGAGAAATCAGCTTCCAAGGCCCATAAAAAACGGGTCTAAAAATTAGCACAAGTGCAATTTGATCCCAGCCATGTGCTATGCTATCCCTAAAGTGTGACAGGGCCTGCTTTGAGCTAAGCTCAGCGAGGCCTCTGGTCCTTTTTATCCTTAGACAAATTCTTGACATCTTCACTTTTGGACGTCCACCCTCGCTGAGCGAGGTCCAAGGCACCACTATGTCGTACTTTGGGTTGAGCTCAGCATGGTCAATGGTGCATTTTACACTTAGAAAAATCTTGAAGCTACACTGTGTCCTCCTAGCCTCGCTGAGCGAAGCCCATGGCACGACTATGTTGTGCTTCGGCTTGAGCTCAGCGTGAGGCATAGCTTGACTATGTTGTGCTTTGGCTTGAGCTCAGCCTGATGCAACATCCATATGACACTTAGACAATTTCACGTGCAATTTCCATTTTTGTCAGAATCACCACATTTTCCTTGCAAAAGTCCCTAATTACAACAAACACCCACGTATTAGTTCATAATGCAAGATTAATGATTAGTTACTTGTATATAGCTTAATTCTTCCTCTAAACTTAGTAAAGCATGGGAAAAATACGGTGGTTAAGTGAATAAATACACCTAACATCACTGACGTCCCTATTGCCCAGGGCTTGCATTTCACGATGCAGGTATTGATTTACCGGACGACGGATCTACTCGTTAGGTTCATCGTATCAGCTATTGGTGAGCCCCACTTTTTTTGGGGTGTTAGCTTTATTTCATGTTTATATCAGATTATACCGTTAAGGTATACCGGGGGCCTTGTCCCAGCAAATAGTTTAGTAGTCAGACTCATATTAGAGGTTTCATAGACTGGTTCAGTTATGTCATGTTAGATATTCAATTGGGCTAGCCTTGTTGGCTACCTTACTATGTTTTCAAACTATTTCCGCATTCATGATATAAACAGTATTTTCAGGATTATGATTACTTAATTCATAATATATTCAGATTTTCAACATTTAACTTTTATTCTGTATCAGTACATATCCCATGGTTATTCAGCAAGCCATGTGGTTCGCTTGGTCACATGCGGTCAGGCACGGAGTGTTGTGTTGCACCCAGGCCATGGTTCGGGGTGCGACACCATGAATGTAATTGTACAAGACCGGTAGACTCGATCTACCACCACAGAATCTCCGACCGGAGTAGACACAAGAATAGGCACGTCAAGTAGATCAAAAATCATATCCAAACCCATGGAGAAATATGTGGATACATAAGAGAAAGTAGAGCCCAGATCAAATAACATTGTGGCTGCCCTATGGAAAACTGAAATAGTACCTATGATAACAACATCGAAAGCTCTGCCTCTCATCTACCAGGAAAATTAAAGCAATGAACCTGTTCACCCTCAAACTGTGTTCCTCCACGGCTAGCCTAGCCAGACTGAGAACTGCCCCTGTCGCATTGATTACCACCTCTACCAGACTGATAACCGCCTCTACTAGGATGCGCATAACCCCTACCTGAACATCAACCTCTACTAACTGAAGGTGCTGGAGTCTTGGGAGCCTGAAATCGAGAGCCCTGCTGAGTTCCACTCTATCAGGGTTTAGGACACTCTCTCGCGAAATATCTAGGTCACCACACTTATAACAACTTATGGGGACTCGTGGCTGAGTCACTAATACTGAAGTCCAGAAATAACCTCTACGATCTACAGGTCGATGCTAAGAACCTGGAGAAGTCTGTCCAGAACTGAATCCACTACGCTCAGAAGGGCCGCCATCTTTCTACCTGAATGACATGATTTGCCTCCTGAGTCTCGCTATCTATGTTGGTGGAAAGAACCTTGTCTGGAATTTTTTCCAGATCATCCCATGAGGTAATAGACTTAGCGGGCTCTGCCAGTAACCAATTCTTTGAAATCCCATCAAAGAGAAGGAAAATAACGGCAATCGGACATACTCTGCAGGCACCCTTTCGGTAACAAAATTGCCAGCAATCTACAAGAAGGTTTGAATGTGTTGTTGAGGATCCTTATGTGACAGCCCTGCAAATTTCCCACTGGATTGAAAGAGTTGAATAGTAGGGAGCTTTAGTACAAAATGCCCCTCGATGGTGGGCTTGACAATGTTGGATGTGACATTACCCACACGAGGCACTGCAACTTCTCGTACTGTTGATGGTAGACTGTTAGATGCCATGTGCACTGTCGAGTTATTGATTGACAGGGTTGATATTATGACTATGAATATCTCGAGTTCTTTAGACACCTATTCGTATTACTTTCATGCCTATATCTTTATGGTCATGAACATTCACACGAATGGAATTGTATTTCCTGTATATCAACCAAATAGCGCGAACTAGCTATATCTTTATTCAAGATGTGAATCAGCTCCCTGATTCCCAGGGTTTAGATCCCACTTTACTTAGCCTTCGTTGTGTCTTAGTATTTCTCTCCCGATTTCATTCTAAGAATCAAAGATATATCCTACTGGTCGTGAAACAGTAATATAGTTTAGCACAAGATTAAATGAATAACTCTTCTGATAATACAATAAATGTCAAATCAAGTTCATACGACAACAATAATACTTTGCCCATAACCCCAGAACAAGGGAATTTATCCGCTCTTATTCAGATTACAACAATGGAATTTCATGTTCGAATGAAGAAAAGATGAAATAATGACGGTAAAAGAGAAAACCCTACGATGATAAGCCTTACTCCTTGCTCTGTGCGAAAAAATAGGTTCCTCGCCATTCAAAAACGACCAACGGTTCTATTTATAGTGTTGAGAAATCAGCTTCCAAGGCCCATAAAAAACGGGTCTAAAAATTAGCACAAGTGCAATTTGATCCAGCCATGTGCTTTGCTATCCCTAAAGTGTGACAGGGCCTGCTTTGAGCTAAGCTCAGCGAGGCCTCTGGTCCTTTTTATCCTTAGACAAATTCTTGACATCTTCACTTTTGGACGTCCACCCTCGCTGAGCGAGGTCCAAGGCACCACTATGTCGTACTTTGGGTTGAGCTCAGCATGGTCAATGGTGCATTTTACACTTAGAAAAATCTTGAAGCTACACTGTGTCCTCCTAGCCTCGCTGAGCGAAGCCCATGGCACGACTATGTTGTGCTTCGGCTTGAGCTCAGCGTGAGGCATAGCTTGACTATGTTGTGCTTTGGCTTGAGCTCAGCCTGATGCAACATCCATATGACACTTAGACAATTTCACGTGCAATTTCCATTTTTGTCAGAATCACCACATTTTCCTTGCAAAAGTCCCTAATTACAACAAACACCCACGTATTAGTTCATAATGCAAGATTAATGATTTGTTACTTGTATATAGCTTAATTCTTCCTCTAAACTTAGTAAAGCATGGGAAAAATACGGTGGTTAAGTGAATAAATACACCTAACATCACTGACGTCCCTATTGCCCAGGGCTTGCATTTCACGATGCAGGTATTGATTTACCGGACGACGGATCTACTCGTTAGGTTCATCGTATCAGCTATTGGTGAGCCCCACTTTTTTTGGGGTGTTAGCTTTATTTCATGTTTATATCAGATTATACCGTTAAGGTATACCGGGGGCCTTGTCCCAGCAAATAGTTTAGTAGTCAGACTCATATTAGAGGTTTCATAGACTGGTTCAGTTATGTCATGTTAGATATTCAATTGGGCTAGCCTTGTTGGCTACCTTACTATGTTTTCAAACTATTTCCGCATTCATGATATAAACAGTATTTTCAGGAACAGATTAATTAATTCATAATATATTCAGATTTTCAACATTTAACTTTTATTCTGTATCAGTACATATCCCATGGTTATTCAGCAAGCCATGTGGTTCGCTTGGTCACATGCGGTCAGGCACAGAGTGTTGTGTTGCACCCAGGCCATGGTTCGGGGTGCGACACCATGAATGTAATTGTACAAGACCGGTAGACTCGATCTACCACCACAGAATCTCCGACCGGAGTAGACACAAGAATAGGCACGTCAAGTAGATCAAAAATCATATCCAAACCCATGGAGAAATATGTGGATACATAAGAGAAAGTAGAGCCCAGATCAAATAACATTGTGGCTGCCCTATGGAAAACTGAAATAGTACCTATGATAACAACATCGAAAGCTCTGCCTCTCATCTACCAGGAAAATTAAAGCAATGAACCTGTTCACCCTCGGACTGTGTTCCTCCACAGCTAGCCTAGCCAGACTGAGAACTGCCCCTGTCGCATTGATTACCACCTCTACCAGACTGATAACCGCCTCTACTAGGATGCGCATAACCCCTACCTGAACATCAACCTCTACTAACTGAAGGTGCTGGAGTCTTGGGAGCCTGAAATCGAGAGCCCTGCTGAGTTCCACTCTATCAGGGTTTAGGACACTCTCTCGCGAAATATCTAGGTCACCACACTTATAACAACTTATGGGGACTCGTGGCTGAGTCACTAATACTGAAGTCCAGAAATAACCTCTACGATCTACAGGTCGATGCTAAGAACCTGGAGAAGTCTGTCCAGAACTGAATCCACTACGCTCAGAAGGGCCGCCATCTTTCTACCTGAATGACATGATTTGCCTCCTGAGTCTCGCTATCTATGTTGGTGGAAAGAACCTTGTCTGGAATTTTTTCCAGATCATCCCATGAGGTAATAGACTTAGCGGGCTCTGCCAGTAACCAATTCTTTGAAATCCCATCAAAGAGAAGGAAAATAACGGCAATCGGACATACTCTGCAGGCACCCTTTCGGTAACAAAATTGCCAGCAATCTACAAGAAGGTTTGAATGTGTTGTTGAGGATCCTCATGTGACAGCCCTGCAAATTTCCCACTGGATTGAAAGAGTTGAATAGTAGGGAGCTTTAGTACAAAATGCCCCTCGATGGTGGGCTTGACAATGTTGGATGTGACATTACCCACACGAGGCACTGCAACTTCTCGTACTGTTGATGGTAGACTGTTAGATGCCATGTGCACTGTCGAGTTATTGATTGAAAGGGTTGATATTATGACTATGAATATCTCGAGTTCTTTAGACACCTATTCGTATTACTTTCATGCCTATATCTTTATGGTCATGAACATTCACACGAATGGAATTGTATTTCCTGTATATCAACCAAATAGCGCGAACTAGCTATATCTTTATTCAAGATGTGAATCAGCTCCCTGATTCCCAGGGTTTAGATCCCACTTTACTTAGCCTTCGTTGTGTCTTAGTATTTCTCTCCCGATTTCATTCTAAGAATCAAAGATATATCCTACTGGTCGTGAAACAGTAATATAGTTTAGCACAAGATTAAATGAATAACTCTTCTGATAATACTATAAATGTCAAATCAAGTTCATACGACAACAATAATACTTTGCCCATAACCCTAGAACAAGGGAATTTATCCGCTCTTATTCAGATTACAACAATGGAATTTCATGTTCGAATGAAGAAAAGATGAAATAATGACGGTAAAAGAGAAAACCCTACGATGATAAGCCTTACTCCTTGCTCTGTGCGAAAAAATAGGTTCCTCGCCATTCAAAAACGACCAACGGTTCTATTTATAGTGTTGAGAAATCAGCTTCCAAGGCCCATAAAAAACGGGTCTAAAAATTAGCACAAGTGCAATTTGATCCAGCCATGTGCTTTGCTATCCCTAAAGTGTGACAGGGCCTGCTTTGAGCTAAGCTCAGCGAGGCCTCTGGTCCTTTTTATCCTTAGACAAATTCTTGACATCTTCACTTTTGGACGTCCACCCTCGCTGAGCGAGGTCCAAGGCACCACTATGTCGTACTTTGGGTTGAGCTCAGCATGGTCAATGGTGCATTTTACACTTAGAAAAATCTTGAAGCTACACTGTGTCCTCCTAGCCTCGCTGAGCGAAGCCCATGGCACGACTATGTTGTTCTTCGGCTTGAGCTCAGCGTGAGGCATAGCTTGACTATGTTGTGCTTTGGCTTGAGCTCAGCCTGGTGCAACATCCATATGACACTTAGACAATTTCACGTGCAATTTCCATTTTTTTCAGAATCACCACATTTTCCTTACAAAAGTCCCTAATTACAACAAACACCCACGTATTAGTTCATAATGCAAGATTAATGATTAGTTATTTGTATATAGCTTAATTCTTCCTCTAAACTTAGTAAAGCATGGGAAAAATACGGTGGTTAAGTGAATAAATACACCTAACATCACTGACGTCCCTATTGCCCAGGGCTTGCATTTCACGATGCAGGTATTGATTTACCGGACGACGGATCTACTCGTTAGGTTCATCGTATCAGCTGTTGGTGAGCCCCACTTTTTTTGGGGTGTTAGCTTTATTTCATGTTTATATCAGATTATACCGTTAAGGTATACCGGGGGCCTTGTCCCAGCAAATAGTTTAGCAGTCAGACTCATATTAGAGGTTTCATAGACTGGTTCAGTTATGTCATGTTAGATATTCAATTGGGCTAGCCTTGTTGGCTACCTTACTATGTTTTCAAACTATTTCCGCATTCATGATATAAACAGTATTTTCAGGATTATGATTACTTAATTCATAATATATTCAGATTTTCAATATTTAACTTTTATTCTGTATCAGTACATATCCCATGGTTATTCAGCAAGCCATGTGGTTCGCTTGGTCACATGCGGTCAGGCACGGAGTGTTGTGTTGCACCCAGGCCATGGTTCGGGGTGCGACACCATGAATGTAATTGTACAAGACCGGTAGACTCGATCTACCACCACAGAATCTCAGACAGGAGTAGACACAAGAATAGGCACGTCAAGTAGATCAAAAATCATATCCAAACCCATGGAGAAATATGTGGATACATAAGAGAAAGTAGAGCCCAGATCAAATAACATTGTGGCTGCCCTATGGAAAACTGAAATAGTACCTATGATAACAGCATCGAAAGCTCTGCCTCTCATCTACCAGGAAAATTAAAGCAATGAACCTGTTCACCCTCGGACTGTGTTCCTCCACGGCTAGCCTAGCCAGACTGAGAACTGCCCCTGTCGCATTGATTACCACCTCTACCAGACTGATAACCGCCTCTACTAGGATGCGCATAACCCCTACCTGAACATCAACCTCTACTAACTGAAGGTGCTGGAGTCTTGGGAGCCTGAAATCGAGAGCCCTGCTGAGTTCCACTCTATCAGGGTTTAGGACACTCTCTCGCGAAATATCTAGGTCACCACACTTATAACAACTTATGGGGACTCGTGGCTGAGTCACTAATACTGAAGTCCAGAAATAACCTCTACGATCTACAGGTCGATGCTAAGAACCTGGAGAAGTCTGTCCAGAACTGAATCCACTACGCTCAGAAGGGCCACCAGTTGAGATCTGAAGTGCCAACTGAATGGGGGGGGGGGGGGAGGGGGGGGGGGGCAGAGTGGTACTGCTGACTCCTGCCCACATGGCCCTCACCCCTAAAAGTATCCTCTTATCATCTCCCCCATATGAGCCTGAATCTTCAAAAATTCCACCTCAGTAGCATGATCAACCACAAACTGGAAAGAGGAACTAGAAGCTACCAGCAGTAGAGTCGCCAACTTCAATGGAAGCACTAACCCCTTGACAAATCTCTTCATCCTCTCGGCCTTGGTGGGGAGTAATTGAACAGTATAATGGGCCAAAGAGTGAAATCTGGACTCATACTCTGCGATTGACATCATCTCTCCTCCTATTCCTTAGAGTCCGGGGAACGTACTTCTCTAGAGAAAAGTGATGGAAATAGTTCCAAGTCAGAGGTGGCGACCCAGCTAGTTGGCACTCAATATAAGACCTCTACCACATCTTTGCATCCCCACGCAACTGGAAGGAAACATAATCAACCTCATGCAAATCCACCACACCCGACTTGTAAAGCCTCTCATGACTATCAACAATGAAATCGTAAGCATCCTCTCCCGGGGTACTATAAAACTCCTGAGGTTTCATTTTGGTAAATCTCGCAAACAGATCCTACTACTCAGGAGTCATAGTCAGGAAAGTAATGGGCCTAGGAACAAATACAGGTGGTGGAATCTCATCAATACGGGGTGCTTCAGCTGCGGTAGGCTGTGCCCCGTTGGTGTGGTACTTCTCGAGGGTCTATCCCCCAGCTCTGGTCTGAGAACTATGTGGTGTAGGTGGATGGGCACCCACTTGGGTCAACCCCTCAAATAGACTCATGATGCGAACCATGGCATCCTAAAGAATGGGTGTGGAAATGACCACTGGCTGAGCTTGGGCTGGTCCCAGCTCATCCTCCTCTATGTGCTCATCATCATGCTGGAACTCTGGCTCGGGCGATAAAGATCTAGCTCAGGCCTGGCCAGCCACAGGTGCTCTACCCCAGGCCGGTGCTCCTCTACCGCAGCCTCTAGCTTAGCCACTGCCTCAGCCTCTGGCGGCCGGTACTGGTACCCCATCTCTCGCGACCGTCGCAAGTGTCCTCACCATCTGTGAGAGAATAGGAATAGAAGTCAAATATCAATTTGAATCGTCTAGATATCAATTTGAATTGTCTAGATACCAATTTTAACAAAGTAGCACGAAAGAAGTGAAAGAAATGGAAATTTCCTAAATGTCCTATAGCCTTTCACAGATAAGAACGGAGCTCATCATACCGATCCGCGAGACTCTACGAGATATTTCTCTTTTACTTGTAAGACCGGTAGCCTAGGGCTCTGATACCATCTTGTAACAACCCAACTTGTAGCTCGTGAGGGCACCCACACCAGTGGGCGAACCCTTCCCTTAAACTAACTCATTCTAGTTAACATCAATCAGTGCTGACGAAATAGATATTGTACTAACAATCTTAATATATATAAATAAGATCAGTGCGAAAGTACTACTACAAGATAACCCCAAACTTGGTCTGAAACTAGTACAAGAGCCAGTAATACAAATACATAGTCTGATGGATAGTAAAAGTCTCAGTACTAGAAATAATGTCTCAAGAGTATTAAAAAAATATAATAAGGAAGAGACTCCAGGCTACAAATTTGGCAAGTAGCTCACCCTGGAATCTCTATCCGGCAACCTCAAGATCACTCGCGAGGATGGTAACTTGAACCAGTGACAAATTCTACACTCAAAGAAAGGTGCAACAAAAGAGTATGAGTACAAACACACTGTCACGACCCGACTAGGGCCGTGAAAAGCACCCGGCGCTACCCCACCCGGGCAACCCTTTAACATACTTTCACACAATGTCTAGGTGAGCCATAAACCAAATCATGCATTCTAGCCATCAATCATACTAGTCCCAATTGGACGCCAATATTTCTTATATCATCACAAGCATCTATGCCACATCAATGTACATGGGCCAACAAGGCCAACAAAATGACATACAAAAAAAAAATATAGGCCGACAAGGCCAAACACATCTAACCACATACACATGTCTACGAGCCTCTACGAAGGTTATAACATATCACATGAGCGGGACAGGACCACGCTATGCCTATAATTATGTACACAAAAGAATAAGTACCCAAAAGCTATAGCTCCGAATGAAATGGAGCTCCTCTATGTAGTCCCTGAAAATATAGCTATGGATCGCGCTTGCCTCCCTGTGCACTTGCGGGCATGACGCAGCGTCCACAAACAAAAGGATGTCAGTACGAAGAATGTACTGAGTATGTAAAGCATGATCAATGTCAATACGAAAGATTAAGAGTCAACATATGAGATAGCATAACATAGGAGATAATAATAATATCGTCGTCATAGCACTTACTTGCTTTCCACAAGGACATTCCATTTCTATTGCGTATCCGTATACATACATCCATATCCGTATTTATTTACCTTCACATTCATTTTTATAACATATTTGTACTCATATTGATGTCATTTACACACACACACACACAGACACACACAGACACACACACACACACACACACACACACACACACACACATATATATATATATATATATATATATATATATATATATATATATATATATATATATATAGCTATAGCGTGCCCGACCATAAAGGTTCGGTGTTTCATACATACTTGGCCAACCAAGGCTCAAGGTCATACATACCTGGCCCTACCAAGGCTTCAGGGTTATCCGTACCTTCTGCAGAAGTGCGCGCGCGTTTCATAATCGTATACATACTCTATACATATTCATATACATATATTCTTACCCGGCGTCATAAGCTCGGGGTCTTATTATAGCCCTTCATAGGCACACATACATATAATAGCTCATAAGCATCTTTAGCATCATTTTATTCTCATCATCATTACTATCATTGTCATTATCGTTACATCTACCCTATAGACTTACTCGTCATACGAGGAACTTAGTACAATCGTAGCACATCGAGCATCGGGAGCTTACTAGCTCGGAGAATCAAATCGTTTGAAGGGAATCATAGTCTTATAGGAGGTTTAGACGTTTGGCCAGAGAACCATGCCTTATGAAAGAATGGTTAGCCATACATACCTTTTCGTTCAACTATATAAAACTTGCACGTTCCTTTCCACGCTTGCGTTTATACCTTCATCAAGGTCATACTATCGTTAGAATTGGCAACTAGCATAAATGGCTAAAGCTAGGGAAAATCGGACAGCATCTCCTTTATTTATACAACATTCCTCCATATCGTAATTCAACTCCCAAACGTCAATAATACATTTACAATATCATAACAATAGCCTTTAGTCATCTACATTATCCATATTCTCAATTCACTTCCAATTTTCCATATTCAAGACCATAACACACAATTTCTTCCATTCACATACAATGCCTATCTCATGATCTTAACGTCATTTATAACCCATTCATGTCACAACACAACAACAATCATGATTCAATTCAAACTATTTCTCAAAACGTCACTAATCATCTTTCATGACCCATTTGGCTATACTCTTCTAAAATCCAAGCATTTCAACTTCCAAATACCTTAAACAACATATAAATACCATAAATCTTACCTTAGATGTTGTAGGAACAAGCCTTAGTCGAAATACTCCACTTGAGCAAAAACCCTAGTTTTTCTCCATTTGGTTTTCTTGACTTGAATGATCTTTAATGGGTTTCCTTACACTTGATTCACTTATTTTGTGTTGTTGATCACTAAAAACTCTTGAAAACTTGTAGAATATATGTAGAGAGATTTTTTAGAGAGAAGGGGTGTCAAGAAGAAATGAAATGAAATAACCTTGGTCCCTTACATTTATTGGACAAAAACTGCCCCGACCAAACATACGGACAAACATACGGTCCGTATAAATTGTACGGGCCATATGTTTGGTCGTACAATTGGTCCAGAGAGTTTGGCCAATCTGGGTTGATTATACGGTCCCAAACATATGGGCCGAATAAATTATACGGCCAGTATGTTTGGCCGTATATTCCCCAGTGATCCCGAAGTTCGTTTCGTCATCTCGTTGGATCTCCAATCCTTAAGGAACATTATTAACACTTGTTCAACACTTCAATACCAATCCAAGGGACGTTATAACTCTTCTCCGAGACATCATTAAGCCCTTACTAACTCGTCACTCGTAATTTCTTTCCGATGCTTATCAAATACTTTGCCTTCTCTTGGCAATCCTCTTCCCCCATCTCTAACATCTTTGAACTCTCACCTAAAATCATCGACTGCCATCGCACGCCCATGAAAACATCGAATACTCATACTCCTCACTAGTTCATTCACTTGCGTACCAACGGACGATTTTCCGAGGTGTAACATTCTCCCCCCCTTACGAACATTCGTCCTCAAATGTTAAAGTCTTCGGGGATTCTATAAAAATTTCGCCAGAGTTTCCTATGTAATATGGCACTACCATCCTGTCACAACAACCCACAATAACAATGCCTCATAGGGCAACAACATAATAGCAATAGAATTTGGCCACACACGACCCAAAAGCATAAAAGCAAAACATACATACCTTATGATCTTGACGTCTCATCTTGGACCTCTTCCAAGGGCTGAAATAACTGCGGATATCTGGATCGCATGCTTTCTTCCGCTTCCCACGTCATTTCCTCTCGTTTACTGCTTCTCCATAGTACCTTAACCGAGGTCACCTCTTTGTTTCTAAGCCTTCGCACTTGCCTATCTAATATGGCAATGGGTAATTCTTCATAGGTCAATTTCTCTGTCACTTGCACATCATTTACTGGGACGATCCTGGTAGGATCTCCAATACATTTTCGGAGCATCGAGACGTGGAAAACTGGATGAACTGACTCCAAATCGAGAGGTAGATCTAACTCATAGGCCACCTTCCCTATCTTGCGCACAATCTCATAAGGCCTAATATACCGGGGACTAAGCTTTCTCTTTTTGTCAAATCTCATAACGCCTTTCATTGGCGACGCTTTCAAGAATACCCAGTCTTTAACTTGGAACTCTAAGTCTCTTCGACGATTTTCTACATAGGACTTCTGACGACTTTGAGCTGCTAACAACCGATCTTATATGAGCTTGACTTTCTCTATGGCTTGCTGGACCAAGTCTGGCCCTATCAACTGAGCCTCTCCTATTTCAAACTGCCCAATTGGGGATCTATATTTTCTCCCATATAAAGCCTCATACGGTGCCATTTGAATGCTAGAATGATAACTATTATTGTAAACAAATTCAATGAGTGGCAAATGGTCATCCTAACTACCTCCAAAATCTATCATACATGCCCGTAACATATCTTCAAGAGTTTGGATAGTACGTTCGGCTTGCCCATCAGTCTGTGGATGAAATGCTGTGCTAAGGCTCACTTGTGTCCCTAAACCCGCTTGGAAAGTGTTACATCCCGTATTTTGCGTATTCGGATAATTCAAGATAATTGCGGGAAGTTAAGGGCAGGGCTATATTTTTGACCTTGTTTAGCACACAAGTTGTTCATGAAAATTTTGATGTGGAAATATTAAGAAAGACTAGGGGAAAAAAGGGAAATTCGAAAGATGACCAATAGAAAAATGGAGGAAGGCTAAGGGAAAATTTGGAATTTGGAAATAATTTTTCATGAATTCATAAAAAAAAAAGGGTCTTGGGGCTAAAAGGGCCAAGTGGGCCGTCAAAAGGGTGTGGGCCTTGGCCCACAAGGAATTAAAATAAATAGCCCCAAAAGATGACTTATTACTCATATTACTCATCTTTTTCACCTCAGAAGATTGGAGAAACTTGGAGAAAAATGGAGAAGGCCAATCGGCCATGGAGCAAAAAAATGAACTCTTTGAACTCTTGATCAAAAAAATATTTTCTTCTAGCTTTTCTACCAATTGGAAGGTCCTTATTAACATGGAGGAGTTGTTGAAGCAAGTAAACCACTATTTGTTGCAAGACCATGATTCTAGCCAAGTGGGAAATTAAGTGGAAAAGGTAAGGTTTACTCCTCTTTTATATGTTATGGATAGTTTGTATGTGTTGTAGAGTGTACAAATGAATGAAATTCATGTTAATATGAGTGTTGGGTTGAAGCCGTATGGATGGTTGTTTTGTGTAGAAGTGATGAATTAATTTTACTTAGTATTTTAGTGGTTGTTGTTGTAGATTCTATGGTGCAAATGAAGGTTTAATGCTTCAAATTGGTATTGAAATTGTTTGTGGTTTGTTGGAGAAGTTAATGTGATTTGAATGTAGTTTCTTGTATTTATGGAGAATAATGTTGCTAGCATGTGAATTGTTGATGTAGTTTATGAATTTGGAAGGAAAGAAAATATGTTGTCATTGTTCTTGTTGAATTTGGAAGGTTTTAGGTGAAGTGGTATGTTGGTTGCATTGTTTGAAGTGTTCTTGAATCATGTTAGAATGATTTCGGATTAATACTTGAATGTGAAATCATGGATGTTAGCTTGACTAGGTGTGGTTGAATTGAATATAAGAGGAATGCCGTCGAATTGTGTAGAAAGGATTGCGAGTGATAGAATGCATTTGAAATAATTGTTGAAGTTGGAGATATGATTGTTGGTATTGTTGTTGATAATATAGCCGAGTTGAATTCTCGGATTTGTTATTGATAAATTGGCCGAGTTAGATTCTCGGGGATGGTGTATTTACAGGGGAAATGCTGCCGAAATTTCGGCCGAATATAAATGAATTCATTTGAAGGACTAAGACAAGCATATGTCGATGAGTCTAATGATTATGCCAATTCTCTTGAATGTAGACTAGCAAGTTTGGACGAATGAGCGTAGCTAATTGGACGTGGGACAGGTATGTAAAGCTCACCTTTTCTTTCTCTTGGCATGTCCTAGAGCTAAGTAAGCTATGATACTTATCTCGGGGTAACTCTATTCTTGATTCCGAGCTTGCTAATGCTTCTTATTCACTTCTTGATGTGAGTATACTTAGTATAGCCGAGCGTATTGTATGATTGAATAACAAGAAAAGTTTAAAGAGTTCTGTAAGTGGTAATGTCCCTAACTTTCGTAGACGGTCTCGGATTGCTTGAAAATGGTCGTAGAGGTTTCTATAATGAATAACGATACTTGAAAGGTACTTGGTATAATTGTTGCTCTAATTTTCCAAAAATAATAGCTTCTGAAACGTTCGTAGAAGGTTCTATACTTCAAACGCTCATAACTTTCTTATACTAAGTCGGATTGACCCGAAACGTGTTTATGATCTGTGACAAGTACGAAGCGTAACGATACCCATAATGAATCCATTCCTTGATGTAGGATATCCTGAGTTCTTTGACCTCTTGAGCCTGAAGGGGCATTCTCAAGTTGTGCGATTCCATAATGATGCCTAAATCTCGAAGGGGACATTCATAAGGTCTTTCTTTTACCTGAGTGTGCGATGGCCTCAGCTTATGCCTGAGTGTGCGATGGCCTCAGCTTATATCTGAGCGTGCTATATAACATATGGCCTCAGTTTATGTTATGCCAATTGAGTTGGGCATATGATTTTACTAATGATTTCGAGAAAACTAGTTTTATACTAAAGGAAATATAAAGTTTGATTTTCAAAACCACTCCGAAGGGGGTGTGAGATTTTACTAATTAGATTTTCAAAACCACTCCGAAGGGGGTGCGAGATTTTACTAATTAGATTTTCAAAAAAATCACTCCGAAGGGGGTGCGAGGTTTTACTACTTCATTTCATTTACGACTTATGTTTACTTTCCATATCATTATTATTATTATGCCCGAAGGGGCCAGGATCATTATTATTATGTCGGGACCAGCATGCCCGAAGGGGCCAGGGTAGTATTATGTCGGAACCGGCATGCCCGAAGGGGCCATCATTATTATTATGCCGGAAGCGGCCGTCCGAATGGACTATTATGTTATTTTGCCGGAAGCAGCATGCCCGAAGGGGCCATCATCATTATTATGCCGGAAGCGGCCGTCCAAAGGGACTATTATGTTATTATGCCGGAAGCGGCATACCCGAAGGGGCTATCATCATTATTATGCCGGAAGCGGCCGTCCGAAGGGACTATTATGTTATTATGACAGAAGCGGCATGCCCGAAGGGGCCATCATCATTATTATTATGCCGGAAGCGGCCGTCCGAAGGGACTATTATGTTATGCCGGAAGCGGCTGTCCGAAGGGACTATTGTGATACTATATTTATATTGTGTATTCTAGATTTTGTGTATGCCGTATGTATATTGTGTATGCTAGAATTTGCGTAAGGTACTATGTGGCACGGTTCAAAATGTTGTTCCAGGTATTCCCGGGTTGCTTCTAAACTTGGTTACTGTTGCGCCCTTCTTTGTGTTTATGATTCAGTAATGCTTTACATATTCAGTACATATTCCGTACTGACCCCCTTTCTTCGGGGGCTGCGTTTCATGCCGCGCAGGTGCATACAAATGAGTAGAGGATGTTGCCAGAAGATGTTCCAGTTGAATTGGTGAGCTCCATTTCCTTTCGGAGTGTCGCCGAGTCAGAGTACTTACGCTATGGTATTTCGTCTATATTAGAGACTTTGCAGACAACGTCCTGTGGTGCGTTCGTCGAGATGTCGACAGAGTGATGTCAGCTGAACCATTTGTGTATGTTAAGAGAGCATGTATTTTAGATGATTTCAATTGGGTTAAAGTACTTATTTAATTGAAAGTTTTCATAATCGTTATAAAGATAATGACCTCTATTTGGAAAATTTTCATGTTTTTAAAAGTTTTTTAAATGACAGATTTAAATAGAGCGAATGTCGAAGGGTTCGCTCGACTCTGATGAGAGTCGTGTTACACCTCGGAAATTTTTCCGTACTTGTGTGATGAGTAGAACAATGAAGGACTTGAGTGTATGGTGTTTTACTAAGTCGGGAATGGCTAATTTTGCATTTTTGGAAATAATAAAGTTGCAGAAAAATTTTCACCCAGTGGTCGTATATGGCACTATACGGCCCGTAAAGTGATTTACGGACCGTATAGTGCAATCGTCTTTCATTGCGTAAAAAATCTCAAGTTTCTGTTAAGTGTTGAAATGGTTAAAAACGACCCAGAATACGGCCCGTAAACTGGTTTACGGACCGTAAACTGGTTTACGGACCGTAAACCAGGTCGTAAACCACCAGGTCCCTCAGCCAAGACTTTCTGTAAATGTTGAATATGGTTAAATACGACCCAGTTTACGGACCGTAAACCTGGTCGTAAACTGCCATGTCCACCAGCGAAACTCTCTGTTTTTGGAATGCTTAAATACGACCACAGTGGACGACCCGTAAATCAAAATACGGTCCGTAAACTGCAGTTTACGACCACTGTTCATCCCGACAAAAATTCATTAAACATCAGCTTTTGAGTTATTAAAAGGAACTTAGGCCTCATTTTATTTCATTCTTCATTCATACAACTCAAGAACACTTCCTCCATAAGAATCCAAGAGAATCAAGGGAAAACTAATGATCAACAACACAAAACCTATGAAATCAAGTGCAAGAACACATCAAGGGATCATCTAAGTCAAGTAATTCCTAACAAGGTGAAACTAGGGTTTTGTCTAAGTGAAACAATTCAACTTAAGGATTGTTCAACCACTATCCAAGGTAAGTTTCATGATTATTCCATGTTGTTTGAAGTATTGGAAAGCTTAGACACTTGAGATGTAGAAGAACATAGAAATAGGTCATTATTTAATGAATAGTGACATGAATGAATGATAGTGGAATTGAACTATGAATATTGGAGTGTTGTGAGTAAAAATACGTTATAAATGATGTTTATATGATGAAACAAGCGTTAAACGCATGAAAATGCAAGGACAAGTCATAAGGCTAATTAGGAGGGAAATTGGAGGAAAATGGTGGATATTGCTAAATGTACGTAAACAACGATTGTTGATTGCGATATTGTATGTAATGTTATGAATGTTGGGAGTTAATATACAACATGTAAAGTGGTATGAGCGAAGGAAGCGTTGTCTGACTTCTCCTAGAATTAGCGACGCGATCTTATAGTTAGTTTACTAATGTTGATACGAATTCTCTTATGAAGGTAACGACGTGATATCGACGGAGAACAACCGAGCGATATCCTAGATAAACGACCAAGGTATGTGAGACTAGTCCCTTCTTTCTGATGGCATGAATCTTGTAGCACGAAATTCCTATTCTCTTCAGGAGTTCCTATAGTCCGAAAGGCTAAGAGTCTAACTCCTTAATGTCTACATAAGATGAGGAATACGATATGATGATGCTAGTATAATGATGATGTTAATTATCGCTTACACTCACCTTATGTACTAGTTCATTCAAGGTGAGGCAGAGTATAAATAGTTATTCCATAATGGAATCGGGGGATCACGACCTTACGTCACCCCGATAGAGTAAAGTTGATCTTGAGCCTTATGCATGTATTACAATGAGATAAGTATTTTATGATGAGTATATTATTATTATGAGAATTTTATGATACGCATGACATGAGCATTTCACACCGTGCCTAGTTGGCCGGGCAGTCACCGCCAAGGCGGGCAGCTATACGGATACACCATGACCTTCGGGCATGGGCAGACACCACTAGTGGGCGGCATGAGATGGTACCCCGGACGCGGGAGGCCTGGACGCGGGCTAATATTATTGATTATCACACCGTTCCGACATGGACGGGAAGCTTGCATACGATACATATATGTTATGAGGATGAGTATGAGTAAGATGGCACGCATGATTTCCTTTATGATTATCAGACAGATCCAAATATTTCATGTTGATGTTATCACTATATTGTTGATGTTTTCTTTCATTGTTTGTGCTTCTCATACTCAGTACAACATTCGTACTGACGTCCCTTCTTCGGACGCTGTGTTCATGCCCACAGGTAGACAGAGAGAAGAGCTTGGCCCAGATCCTCAGTAGCAGTCAGCTAGTTGAAAGCACTCCATCGTCCGGAGGTGCTTATGACTATCCTTTTGATGTACATTCATGTATGCATATTTTGGGCATGACGGAGTCTTGTTCCGTCCATGTATTCATTATGTTAGTAGAGGCTCGTAGATACGCAGTGTGGGTTAGATTGTCTCACAAGACGTTTTCATATGCGTGTATATTATTTTGATGGCCGAAAGGCAATTGTATATAAAGTAATTATGTTTGTTTAATTATGATTTTCCTACAACTGGTATGTAAATTGATAAAAGAATATTAGATGGGCAAGATAAGTAGTAGAGTGAGCAGTGCTCGGTAACTAGCTCCAGGTACCCGTCGCGGCCCCTAGCTGGGTCGTGACAGAAGTGGTATCAGAGCAGTTCGTCCTAGGAAGTGTCTACGAGCCGTGTCTAGTAGAGTCTTGTTTATGGTGTGTTGCGCGCCACGCTACTAAACAAGAGGCTACTGGGCATTTATGAAAATGACCATCCTTCTTCTCATGAAATCGTGCGATAGAGCCATGCTTAGGATTATGTTATTCCTAAAAGTGCGTTATGGGTTCAGAAAATGCCGCCAAAAGGAAAAGCTACAGCTGCCCAGAAGGGCAAAGCTACGACAAAGAGGCAGGCGGAAAGAGAGCCTCCGGTAAATGTAGAGGGAAGTGAATCGCAAAGTGAGGTCGCACCCTATGTAAAAGAGCAGGGAGGAGCCTCAGCTCCGATTCCTCCACCGGGTGCTTCATGTCAATAAGTGTCCGAGGCCATCCATTTATTGACACAATTGGTTGCCACTCAGGCACAACGACAGGATGCGGGTCTAAGGGATCGTTCTGCTAGTACGAGAGCCCGTGACTTTATGGCCTTAAATCCTCCGGAATTCTTTGGGTCAAAGCCAGATGAAGATCCGCAAAATTTTATTGATGAAATGTTGAGGACTTTAGAGATTATCCATGCTTCCGAGACCGAATCCGTGGAGTTGGCTTCTTATAGACTCCGCGATGTGGCGGTGTTATGGTATAAGAATTGGGTGATAACAAGAGGAGAAAATGTTCCACCTCCCGTGTGGCAAGAGTTTGTAGATGCCTTTATTCGTCACTACTTGCCACCCGAAGTCCGCCAAGCTAGAGCGGACAAGTTCCTGAATTTAAAGCAAAGGGGTATGAGTGCCAGAGTGTATAGCATGCAATTCAAATCATTGGCTCGATATGCTCCGACTATGGTGGCCGACATGGGAGACAGAATCTATAGATTTGTGAGTGGTCTGGGGCCACATTTGTACAGATATTGTTTGGCGGCCTCCTTGCAAGACGGGATGGATATTTCCCGGATACAGGCCCATGCTATGAATCTCGAGGAACGACAACGACAGCAAAGAAGTGATCGTGATGGTGACAGAAGACAAGGTAAGAGGGCTAGATATATGGGAGAGAGCAGTGAGTATAGAGAGGGATCGAGACAGACACATCCCAGGCACTCAGGTCAGTCTGCGACTAGTGCGTCTCCCAGATTCTCAGACAGGAGGTTCGATCGCTCTTTCCAGTCAGGGCAGGGTCAGAGTTCGAGGGCCCCAAGTTCTCAGTATCGGGGAGATTTTAGTCAGAGGAGACCTCCAGTACCGCGGTGTAGCCAATGTAGCAAATTACATTCCAGACGGTGTCGTCAGGGTTCGGATGCTTGTTATGCTTGCGGGCAATTTGGTCACATGATGAGAGATTTCCCCTCAGCGAGAGATAGAGCTGGGACTCAGCCTACAGGTTCAGCAGCGGGTTCTTCTTCAGCACGCCCGACAGCACAGACTCCTCAGACTACAGCAGGTACAGGCAGATGTAGAGGGGGAGCATCTACTTCAGGTGTTGTTCAGCCCCGTGTGTATGCTTTAGCTGGGCGACAGGATCTCGAGTCTTCCCCAGATGTTGTCACAGGTATCCTGACTATATTTTCCCGTGACGTATATGCTCTGATTGATCCAGGTTCTACCTTCTCATATATTACTCCGTATATCGCTGATTGTGTTGGGGTGAGACCCGAGCCAATTAAACCTTTCGAAGTATTCACTCCGGTTGGTGATCCTGTAATAGCGAGGCAAGTATATAAGAACTGTGTAGTCATTATACGTGATCGTCAGACAAAGGCTGATTTGATTGAACTTGAGATGATAGATTTTGACGTAATTATGGGTATGGACTGGTTGGCATCATGCTATGCTAATGTTTGTTGCCGGAGAAAGGTAGTTCGATTCAAATTTCCGGGAGAGCCCATACTCGAGTGGAAGGGTAATACAGTTTCCCCAAATGGTAGGTTTATTTCCTACCTTAAGGCGAGAAAGATGATAGCCAAGGGTTATATTTGTCATCTAGTTCGGGTTCATGACACGGAAGCGGAAGTGCCAACTTCCCAGTCTGTCCCGGTAGTGAATGAATTCCCAGATGTGTTTCCCGACGAGTTACCAGGCCTTCCTCCAGAAATGGGAAATCAACTTTTCTATTGCTGTAGTACCCAACACCGAGCCTATTTCTATTCCTCCCTATCGAATGGCTCCAGCAGAGTTGAAAGAGCTAAAGGCACAGTTGAAAGAGTTACTCGAGAAGGGTTTTATTAGACCCAGTTCATCACCGTGGGGAGCACCGGTTTTGTTCGTGCGAAAGAAAGATGGGTCGCTACGAATGTGTATCGATTATAGACAGTTGAACAAGGTGACTGTGAAGAATAAATATCCCCTTCCCAGAATCGACGACTTGTTCGATCAATTACAAGGTGCTAAGTGGTTTTCTAAGATAGACCTAAGATCGGGTTATCATCAAGTGAGGATCAGAGAAGAAGACATTCCCAAGACAGCCTTCAGAACGAGGTACGGCCATTACGAGTTCCGAGTGATGTCGTTTGGGTTGACAAACGCCCCGGCGGTGTTCATGAATTTAATGAATAACGTGTTCAGGCCATTCTTGGATCTTTTTGTGATAGTGTTTATCGACTATATCCTGGTATATTCTTGCACAGAGTCAGAACATGCAGATCATCTAAGAATTGTTCTTGGCGTTCTTCGAGATCGGAAATTGTATGCAAAGTTTTCGAAGTGCGAATTCTGGCTAAACTCAGTGGCATTTCTAGGTCACGTTATTTCAGATGATGGTATCCGAGTCGACGCTCAGAAAATAGAAGCTGTGAAGACTTGGCCAAGGCCTACGACGCCCACAGAAGTTCGTAGTTTCCTTGGGTTAGCAGGATATTATAGTAGATTTGTAGAGGGTTTCTCATCCATTTCAGCCCCATTGACAAAGTTAACCCAGAAGTCGGCTAAATTCCAGTGGAGTGATGCCTGTGAGCGTAGCTTTCAAGAGTTGAAAAACAGGTTGACCTTAGTGCCAGTGCTAACACTTCCAGAAGGATCAGATGGCTATGTAGTATATTGTGACGCCTCCGGTGTGGGATTAGGATGTGTATTGATGCAGAATGGGAAAGTTATTGCATATGCTTCGAGACAGTTGCGAAAACATGAACAGAATTATCCCACTCATGATCTTGAGCTAGCTGCGGTCATTCATGCATTGAAAATGTGGAGACATTACTTATATGGTGTGCACGTGGACATCTATACGGATCACAAAAGCCTTCAATATATTTTCAACCAGAAGGAGTTGAACCTGCGGCAAAGGCGATGGTTAGAATTACTGAAGGATTACGATGTGAACATTCTATATCATCCAGGGAAGGAGAATGTAGTGGCAGATGCACTTAGCCGCCGATCGATGGGTAGTTTATGTGGAGTTCCTTCGGAAAAGAAAGAAATGGTTCGTGAGCTCCATCAACTAGCAAGTCTCGGCATACGTGCGACTGATTCAGGAGATGCAAGTATTAGCATCAATGACCCCACAGTTTCATCATTGAATCTAGAAGTGAAGGAACGGCAATATGAGGACTCCCAGCTAAGCCATTATCGAGATCTAGCTCACGAAAAAGAAAAGTCTCCATTCGAAGTTTCCATAGAAGGGGTCCTTAGATATCGGGGCAGGTTATGTGTACCGGATGTGGCAAACGTACGCCAACGGATTTTCGAGGAAGCACATTATTCCCGGTATTCTATTCATCCAGGTGCAACCAAGATGTACCACGACCTTAAGTTGCTATATTGGTGGGATGGCATGAAGCGAGACATAGCAGGGTTTGTAGCCCAATGTACAAATTGTCAGCAAGTGAAAGCCGAACATCAAAAGCCAGGAGGTTTATTGCAAGCAATGGAAATTCCTACATGGAAATGGGAAGAAATTAATATGGATTTTGTGGTAGGATTACCCCGTACGCGAGGGAAGTATGATTCTATATGGGCGATCGTGGACAGGCTCACAAAAGCAGCTCATTTTCTCCCCACCAGGACTACGTATTCAGCGGAAGACTATGCTAAATTGTATCTCAAGGAGATTGTACGACGTCATGGTATTCGTTTGGCCATTCTCACGGATAGAGGGGCGCAGTTCACAGCCAAGTTCTGGAAGTCCTTTCAAGAAGGTCTAGGTACTCAAGTTAAGCTCAGCACGGCGTTCCACCCACAGACCGACGGGCAAGCTGAGCGCACTATTCAAAACTTAGAGGACATGCTACGGGCATGTGTATTGGACTTTTGCGGTAGTTGGGATGAGCATTTCCCTCTTATTGAATTTGCCTATAATAATAGCTATCATTCCAGTATCCAAATGGCCCCGTATGAAGCCTTATATGGAAGAAAATGCAGATCTCCAATTCGATGGTTTGAAACCGGAGAAGTACAATTGATAGGCCCCGACTTGGTCCAACAATCAGTTGAGAAGGTTAAAGTGATTCGAGACCGACTGTTAACAGCTCAAAGTCGCCAAAAGTCTTATGCGGACAACCGCCGACGGGATTTAGAATTTCAAGCTAATGATTGGGTATTCCTAAAAGTTTCACCAATGAAGGGAGTAATGAGGTTCGGCAAAAAGGGGAAATTGAGTCCAATATACATTGGACCTTATCGAATCATCCGCAAGGTGGGTCGAGTAGCCTATGAATTGGACTTGCCTTCAGAGCTCGAATCTGTACACCTAGTATTTCATGTTTCGATGCTCCGCAAGTGTATTGGAGACCCCACAAGAATAGTTCCAGTTGATGATGTGCAAGTGACAGAGAATTTGACATACGAAGAAGTGCCCATTGCTATTGTGGATAGACAAGTACGAAGGCTTCGGAATAAAGGGGTTGCTTCAGTCAAAGTTCTGTGGCGGAACGATAATCGGGAAGAAATGACTTGGGAAGCGGAGGAGAAGATGAAATATATGTACCCCCATTTGTTCCAATCCCCAGAAGAGATTCAAGATGAGACGTCGACGATATGAGGTATGAATGTTTTAATTTTATGTTTTTGGTGGTGTGTGGCCATAAATGTGTTGATATTGTGATATAGCCCTGTGAGGCGATGATATTATCGGTCGTTGTGGTAAATTGGTAGTGCCAAATTACAAAGGAAACTCTGGAAAAAATTTTCTAGAATCCCCGAGTGTCGAACATTCGAGGACGAATGTTCCAAAAGGGGGGAAGAATGTTACACCTCGGAAATTTTTCCGTACTTGTGTGATGAGTAGAACAATGAAGGACTTGAGTGTATGGTGTTTTACTAAGTCGGGAATGGCTAATTTTGCATTTTTGGAAATAATAAAGTTGCAGAAAATTTTTCACCCAGTGGTCGTATATGGCACTATATGGCCCGTAAAGTGATTTACGGACCGTATAGTGCAATCGTCTTTCATTGCGTCAAAAATCTCAAGTTTCTGTTAAGTGTTGAAATGGTTAAAAACGACCCAGAATACGGCCCGTAAACTGGTTTACGAACTGTAAACCAGGTCGTAAACCACCAGGTCCCTCAGCCAAGACTTTCTGTAAATGTTGAATATGGTTAAATACGACCCAGTTTACGGCCCGTAAACTGGTTTACGGACCGTAAACCTGGTCGTAAATTGCCATGTCCACCAGCCAAACTCTCTGTTTTTGGAATGCTTAAATACGAACACAGTGGACGACCCGTAAATCAAAATACGGTCCGTAAACTGCAGTTTACGACCACTGTTCATCCCGACAAAAATTCATTAAACATCAGCTTTTGAGTTATTAAAAGGAACTTAGGCCTCATTTTATTTCATTCTTCATTCATACAACTCAAGAACACTCTAGAACTCTCTAAATACTTCCTCCATAAGAATCCAAGAGAATCAAGGGAAAGCTAAAGATCAACAACACAAAACCTATGAAATCAAGTGCAAGAACACATCAAGGGATCATCTAAGTCAAGTAATTCCCAACAAGGTGAAACTAGGGTTTTGTCTAAGTGAAGCAATTCAACTTAAGGATTGTTCAACCAGTATCCAAGGTAAGTTTCACGATTATTCCATGTTGTTTGAAGTATGGGAAAGCTTAGACACTTGATATGTAGAAGAACATAGAAATAGGTCATTATTGAATGAATAGTGACATGAATGAATGATAGTGGAATTGAACTACAAATATTGGAGTGTTGTGAGTACAAATACGTTATAAATGATGTTTATATGATGAAACAAGCGTTAAACGCATGAAAATGCAAGGACGAGTCATAAGGCTAATTAGGAAGGAAATTGGAGGAAAATGGTGGATTTTACTAAATGAACGTAAACAACGATTGTTGATTGCGATATTGTGAGTAATGTTATGAATGTTGGGAGTTAATATACAACATGGAAAGTGGTATGAGCGAAGGAAGCGTTGTATGACTTCTCCTAGAATTAGCGACGCGATCTTATAGTTAGTTTACTAATGTTGATACAAATTCTCTTATGAAGGTAACGACGTGATATCGATGGAGAACAAGCGAGCGATATCCTAGCTAAACGACCAAGGTATGTGAGGCTAGTCCCTTCTTTCTGATGGCATGAATCTTGTAGCACGGAATTCCTATTCTCTTTAGGAGTTCCTATAGTCTGAAAGGCTAAGAGTCTAACTCCTTAATGTCTATATAAGATGAGGAATACGATATGATGATGCTAGTATAATGATGATGTTAATTATCGCTTACACTCAGCTTATGTACTAGTTCCTTCAAGGTGAGGCAGAGTATCAATAGTTGTTCCATAATGGAATCGGGGGATCACGACCTTACGTCACCCCGATAGAGTAAAGTTGATCTTGAGCCTTATGCATGTATTACAATGAGATAAGTATTTTATGATGAGTATATTATTATTATGAGAATTTTATGATAAGCATGACATGAGCATTTCACACCGTGCCTAGTTGGCCGGGCAGTCACCGCCAAGGCGGGAAGCTATACGGATACACCATGACCTTCGGGCATGGGCAGACACCACTAGTGGGCGGCATGAGATGGTACCCCGGACGCGGGAGGCCTGGACGCGGGCTAATATTATTGATTATCACACCGTTCCGACATGGACGGGCAGCTTGCATACGATGCATATATGTTATGAGGATGAGTATGAGTAAGATGGCACGCATGATTTCCTTTATGATTATCAGACAGATCCAGATATTTCATGTTGATGTTATCACTATATTGTTGATGTTTTCTTTCATTGTTTATGCTTCTCATACTCAGTACAACATTTGTACTGACGTCCCTTCTTCGGACGCTGTGTTCATGCCCACAGGTAGACAGAGAGAAGAGCTTGGCCCAGATCCTCAGTAGCAATCAGCTGGTTGAAAGCACTCCATCGTCCGGAGGTGCTTATGACTATCCTTTTGATGTACATTCATGTATGCATATTTTGGGCATGACGGAGTCTTGTTCCGTCCATGTATTCATTATGTTAGTAGAGGCTCGTAGATACGCAGTGTGGGTTAGATGGTCTCACAAGACATTTTCATATGCGTGTATATTATTTTGATGGCCGAAAGGCTATTGTATATAAAGTAATTATGTTTGTTTAATTATGATTTTCCTACAACTAGTATGTAAATTTATAAAAGAATATTAGATGGGCAAGATAAGTAGTAGAGTGAGCGGTGCTCGGTAACTAGCTCCGGGTACCCGTCGCGGCCCCTAGCTGGGTCGTGACAAGTCGGGTGCCCATCATGCCCTATCAAGATTAGGGTGTGACAAAGTGGTATCAGAGCAGGTCGTCCTAGGAGTTGTCTGCGAAGTCGTGTCTAGTAGAGTCTTGTTTATCGGTGTGTTGTGCACTACATCTATAAACAGGAGGCTGCGAGACATTAATAGGGTGTCATTCTTTCTTCATATCTAAGATCGTGCGATAGATCCCAGTCGTAGGAAATGAAATCCCTTGTACTAACCTTTGATTTCAGCTAAAGGACGACATCGACAGAAGAAAGCGACCGATGACATTAGCAGTTACAGAGTACAGCGGTAAGTAATGGTGCAGAAGAGGCATGTTGGATGAGGTAAGAATATTGAAATAAGGGCTAAATTAGGAATTGTTAAGGAGAAAGATGTGTTACGAGAATGTCTCGGAATATGTAAGACTTCGACTTGCCCCAGATCATGTAATGAAGGTCATGCGAAGAGGTGGATGCGATTATATCGGCATTAATGCACTGGATTTCACCGAATTTTAAAGGTTATGCGTGCTAGGGCGAGAGAAATTTTGGGATGGGTGACCCCCTGGGAAGTGTACTAAAAGTTCTGCAAATGTAGATATAAGAGACAAATAGGAAGAACATGTGGGAGTATGAAGGACAAGGATAATGAGTTGGCGCAGTTGATTAGAAAACCCATGACATGGAATGGGGTTTCATGTGAAGACCGAGGAGTTCGATTATAAAGAAAACAGGGTGAAAGATAAGGAATGGACAACTATAAGAGAGACCCTCGCGAAGTATTATAACACTCCCATAAGGCCAGTTGAACATTCAAGGACGAATGTTCTAAAGGGGGGGAGGATGTTATATCCCGTATTTTGCGTATTCGAATAATTCAAGATAATTGCGGGAAGTTAAGGGCAAGGCTATATTTTTGACCTTGTTTAGCACACAAGTTGTTCCTGAAAGTTTTGATGTGGAAATGTTAAGAAAGACTAGGGGAAAAAAGGGAAATTCGCAAGATGACTCATAGAAAAATGGAGGAAGGCTAAGGGCAAATTTGGAATTTGGAAATAATTTTACATGAATTCCAAAACAAAAAAAAAGGGTCTGGGAGCAAAAGGGGCCAAGTGGACCGTCCATAGGGTGTGGGCCTTGGCCCACATGGAATTAAAATAAATAGCCCCAAAAGATGACTTATTACTCATATTACTCATCTTTTTCACCTCAGAAGATTGGAGAAACTTGGAGAAGGCCATTCGGCCATGGAGCAAAAAAATGAACTCTTGGAAATCTTTATCAAAAAAATATTTTCTTCTAGCTTTTCTACCAATTGGAAGGTCCTTATTAACATGGAGGAGTTGTTGAAGCAAGTAAACCACTATTTGTTGCAAGACCATGATTCTAGCCAAGTGGGAAATTAAGTGGAAACGGTAAGGTTTACTCCTCTTTTATATGTTATGGATGGTTTGTATGTCTTGTAGAGTATACGAATGAATGAAATTCATGAAAATATGAGTGTTGGGTTGAAGCCGTATGGATGGTTGTTTTGTGTACAAGTGATGAATTAATTTTACTTAGTATTTTAGTGGTTGTTGTTGTACATTCTATGGTCCAAATGAAGGTTTAATGCTTCAAATTGGTATTGAAATTGTTTGTTGTTTGTTGGAGAAGTTAATGTGATTTGAATGTAGTTTCTTGTATTTATGGAGAATAATGTTGCTAGCATGTGAATTGTTGATGTAGTTTATGAATTTGGAAGGAAAGAAAATATGTTGTCATTGTTCTTGTTGAATTTGGAAGGTTTCGGGTGAAGTGGTATGTTGGTTGCATTGTTTGAAGTGTTATTGAATCATGTTAGAATGATTTCGGATTAATACTTGAATGTGAAATCATGAATGTTAGCTTGACTAGGTGTGGTTGAATTGAATATAAGAGGAATGCCATCGAATTGTGTAGAAAGGATTGCGAGTGATAGAATGCATTTGAAATAATTGTTGAAGTTGGAGATATGATTGTTGGTGTGTTGTTGATAATTTGGCCGAGTTGAATTCTCGGATTTGTTGTTGATAAATTGGCCGAGTTAGATTCTCGGGGATGGTGTATTTACAGGGGAAATGCTGCCGAAATTTCGGCAGAATATAAATGAATTCATTTGAAGGACTAAGACAAGCATATGTCGATGAGTCTAGTGATTATGCCAATTCTCTTGAATGTAGACTAGAAAGTTTGGACGAATGAGCGTAGCTAATTGGACGTGGGACAAGTATGTAAAGCTCACCTTTTCTTTCTCTTGGCATGTCCTAGAGCTAAGTAAGCTATGATACTTATCTCGGGGTAACTCTATTCTTGATTCCGAGCTTGTTAATGCTTCTTATTCACTTCTTGATGTGAGAATACTTAGTATAGCCGAGATTATTGTATGATTGAATAACAAGAAAAGTTTAAAGAGTTCTGTAAGTGGTAATGTCCCTAACTTTCGTAGACAGTCTCAGATTGCTTGAAAATGGTCGTTGAGGTTTCTATAATGAATAACGATACTTGAAATGTACTTGGTATGATTGTTGCTCTAATTATCCAAAAAAATAGCTCTGAAACGTTCGTAGAAGGTTCTGTACTTCAAACGCTCATAACTTTCTTATACAAAGTCGGATTGACCCGAAACGTGTTTATGATCTGTGACAAGTACGAAGCGTAACGATACCCATAATGAATCCATTCCTAGATGTAGGATATCCTGAGTTCTTTCACCTCTTGAGCCCGAAGGGGCATTCTCAAGTTGTGCGATTCCATAATGATGTCTAAATCCCGAAGGGGACATTCATAAGGTCTTTCTTTTACCTATGCATTTTACATTTAAAATTGTGAGTCTCGAAGGAGACAAATGAAAAGGGTTTGATTTCATACATGACGTTCGTAATAGTTTTTTTGCTATATGATTTCATGACTCGACTGAGCGTGCTGTATAACGTATGGCATCGGCTTAAGTCTGAGTGTGCTATGGCCTCAGCTTATGCCTGAGTGAGCTATGGCCTCAGCTGATCACTGAGTGTGCTATGGCCTCAACTTATGCCTGAGTGTGCGATGGCCTCAGCTTATGCCTGAGCATGCTATATAACATATGGCCTCAGTTTATGTTATGCCAATTGAGTTGGGCATATGATTTTACTAATGATTTCGAGAAAACTAGTTTTATACTAGAGGAAATATAAAGTTTGATTTTCAAAACCACTCCGAAGGGGGTGCGAGATTTTACTAATTAGATTTTCAAAACCACTCCGAAGGGGGTGCGAGATTTTACTAATTAGATTTTCAAAAAAATCACTCCGAAGGGGGTGCGAGATTTTACTACTTCATTTCATTTACGACTTATGTTTACTTTCCATATCATTATTATTATTATGCCCGAAGGGGCCAGGATCATTATTATTATGTCGGGACCGACATGCCAGAAGGGGCCAGGGTAGTATTATGTCGGAACCGGCATGTCCGAAATGGCCATCATTATTATTATGCCGGAAGCGGCCGTCCGAAGGGACTATTATGTTATTTTGCCGGAAGCGGCATGCCCGAAGGGGCCATCATCATTATTATGCCGGAAGCGGCCGTCCGAAGGGACTATTATGTTATTATGCCGGAACCGGCATGCTCGAAGGGGCCATCATCATTATTATGCCGGAATCGGCCGTCCGAAGGGACTATTATGTTATTATGTCGGAAGAGGCATGCCCGAAGGGGCCATCATCATTATTATTATGCCGGAAGCGGCCATCCGAAGGGACTATTATGTTATGCCGGAAGCGGCTGTCCGAAGGGACTATTGTGATACTATATTTATATTGTGTATTCTAGAATTTGTGTATGCCGTATGTATATTGTGTATGCTAGAATTTGCGTAAGGTACTATGTGGCACGGTTCAAAACGTTGTTCCAGGTATTCCCGGGTCGCTTCTAAACTTGTTTACTGTTGCGCCCTTCCTTGTGTTTATAATTCAGTAATGCTTTACATATTCAGTACATATTCTGTACTGACCCCCTTTCTTCGGGGGCTGCGTTTCATGCCGCGCAGGTGCATACAGATGAGTAGAGGATGTTGCCAGAAGATGTTCCAGTTGAATTGGTGAGCTCCATTTCCTTCCGGAGTGTCGCCGAGTCAGAGTACTTACGCTATGGTATTTCGTCTATATTAGAGACTTTGCAGATAGCGTCCTGTAGTGCGTTCGTCGAGATGTCGACAAAGTGATGTCAGCTGAACTATTTGTGTATGTTAAGAGAGCATGTATTTTAGATGATTTCAATTGGGTTAAAGTAATTATTTGATTGAAAGTTTTCATAATCGTTATAAAGATAATGACCTCTATTTGGAAAAGTTTCATGTTTTTAAAAGTTTTTGAAATGACAGATTTTGATAGAGCGAATGTCGAAGGGTTCGCTCGACTCTGATGAGAGTCGGGTGCCCATCATGCCCTATCAAGATTAGGGTGTGACAGAAAGACTCCAAAAATTTGGCTGTAAACTAAGTTCCTCTGTCTGAGATAATTGATACTGGAACAACATGGAGTCTCACTATCTCTTTAACATACAGTTTTGCATAATCTTCAGCCACATACGTCGTCCTGACTGGCAAGAAGTGAGCTGACTTTGTGAGTCTATCAACAATCACCCATATGGAATCATACTTACGTCGGGAATGGGGTAAGCCTGTAATGAAATCCATGTTAATCACTTCCCACTTCCAAGTTGGGATTTCTATAGCTTGCAACAATCCGCCCGGCTTTTGGTGCTCGATTTGCACTTGTTGGCAATTAGGATATTAAGCCACAAATTCCGATACATCTTTCTTCATCCCATTCCACCAATATACAGACTTGAGATCATGATACATTTTTGTCGCTCCGGGGTGGACAGAATAACGGGAATAATGAGCTTCTCTCAATATTTGGTGGCGTAGCCCCGCCACATCGGGAACACATAATCTGCCTCGACATCGAAGGACTCCGTCTCCTGAAATATCAAATGATGACTCCTCTTTCTGGGGAAGTGTATCTCTGTACTGCATTAGCATGGGATCTTCGTATTGCCGCTCTTTCACCTCCGCGACTAGCGACGGAACTGTTGAATTCTGAATAGTAGTTCCCTTGTTACCTGAGTCCACTACTCGGACTCCTACGCTAGCTAATTGCTGAAGCTCACGAGTCATTTCTCTCTTCTACGGTCGTACATCACATAAACTTCCCATAGATCTGCGGCTAAGAGCATCAGCTACAACATTCGCCTTTCCAGGGTGATACAAGATATCAACATCATAATCTTTTAGCAACTCTAGCCATTGTCGTTGCCGCAAATTCAACTCTTTCTGCCTGAAAATATACTGAAGGCTCTTATGATCGGTATAAATATCCACATGGACACCATATAAATAATGTCTCCATATCTTTAAAGCATGAACCATTGCGGCCAATTCTAGATCGTGGGTAGGATAATTCTGCTCCTGTTTTCGCAATTGCCTTGAAGCATACGCAATCACCTTGTCATGTTGCATCAATACATAGCCTAGCCCAACACCTGAAGCATCGCAATAAATGACATATTCTTCCAATCCCTCTGGAATTTTCAAGACTGGTGCAGAAGACAACCTATCTTTCAACTCTTGGAAACTACGTTCGCAAGCATCTGTCCGCTGGAACTTTGCCGATTTCTGAGTCAATCTTGTAAGTGGTGCAGAAATAGAAGAAAATCCCTCAACGAATCTCTTGTTATTACCTGCTAAGCCCAGAAAGCTACGTACCTCCGTAGGAGTTGTGGGCCGTGGCCAAGTCTTCACAGCCTCAATCTTTTGGCTATCCACTCGAATACCATCGGCTGCAACAATATGCCCTAGGAATGCCACTGAGTTCAACCAGAACTCGCATTTGGAAAACTTTGCAAAAAACTCTCGAGTTCGAAGAACTCTAAGGACAATACGCAAATGATCCGCATGTTCTGCCTTCGATCTAGAATACACCAAAATATCGTCGATGAATACAATCACGAACAAATCCAGAAAGGGCCTGAACACATCGTTCATCAAGTCCATGAACACTGCCGACGCATTGGTTTGCCCAAATGACATTACTCGGAACTCAAAATGGCAGTAACTCGTTCTGAAGGCTTTCTTAGGGATATCTTTCCCCCTAACTCTCCCTTGGTGATGCCGGACCTCAAATCGATCTTTGAAAACCATTTGGCACCTTGCAACTGATCAAATAAATCATCAATCCTCGGAAGAGGATATTTGTTCTTAATCGTCACTTTATTCAATTGCTGATAATCAATGCACATTATCAACGAGCCATCTTTCTTTCGGACAAACAATACGGGTGCTCCCCACGGGGATGAACTAGGCCTAATGAAGCCTTTATCAAGCAAATCTTCCAATTGCTCCTTCAACTCTTTCAATTCTGCGGGAGCCATTCTACAGGGAGGAATAGATATGGGCTTAGTGTCTGGCAACACCTCAATGGCAAAATCAATCCCCCGCTTGGGAGGAAGGCCTGGAAGCTCTTCCGAGAACACATCCGGGAATTCATTCACCACTGGAACTGACTGTAGAGTCGGCAACTCAGCTTCTACATCTTGAACTCGTACTAGATGATAAATACACCCTTTTGTGATCATTTTCCTTGCCTTTAGATAGGAAATAAACCTACCTTTTGGTGATGTCGTATTTCCTTTCCATTCTAAAACTCGTTCTCCCGGAAACTGGAAACGAACCATTTTCATCTGGCAATCAACATTGGAATAACAAGAAGCCAACCAATCCATACCCATAATAACATCAAAATCTACCATCATTAGTTCATGCAAGTCAACTATAGTACGACGGTCACATATCCCAACTACACAATCTCTATATACTCGGTTAGCTATTACCGATTCACCGACGGGTGTAGACACCTCAAAAAGTTTGATTGACTCCGACTCAATTTTAAATCGACCCGCTATATAGGGAGTAACATATGACAATGTGGAGCCCGGTCCAATCAAAGCATATACATCATGAGAGAATACCGATAATATACCTGTGACCACGTCAGGAGAAGACTCAAGATCTTGGCGTCCAGCCAAAGCATAAATACGATGCTGAGGACCGCTAGAAGTGGGAGCTCTCCCTCTGCCTCTACCATGGCCGACTGGCGCATGTGAACCTGGCCCCGTAGGGCGTGCAGATGCCGAAGATCCGGCTGCCGACCCTGATGGCTGGGTCCTACCTCCACCATGTACTGAGGGGTAATCACGCATAATATGGCTTGGTCGACCACGTGAATAGCATCCATCTGAGCCCAATCGGCATCGACCCCAATGCAACTTCCCACACTGGGAACATCGTGGTACAGGTGGCCTTGACTGGCCTGAATCATCTCTAAACTGAGGTCCTGAATAACTCGGACTCGGCCCTGAACGAGCAGATCTATCAAGGCTCTGGCTTGAAAACCGTAGAGATGCACTGGTCATAGAATAGCCTGAATATCTAGGGAACTGCTGCCTGTTTCCGCCTCTGGACTCATTCATCGGGCCTAAAGATCTAGCCCTCTTGCGATGACCCCTATCCTGCTCGCGTTCACTTCTCCGCTGCTGTAGGCTTTCTTCTAAGTTCTGAGCATGTTCCTGAATGCGTGCAATATCCATACCGTCCTGAGGGGACGCAGTCAAGCATCTATCCATCAAGTGTGGTCCTAAGACCTTCACAAATCGGTGTACCCGGTCACCCATATCCGCTACCATGGCCGAAGCATACCTGGCCAAGGAATTGAAGCAGAGACTGTACTCTAGAGCACTCATGCTACCCTGCCTCAAATTTAAGAATTTATCGGCCCTAGCTCGCCGAACTTCTGGAGGCATATAATGACGGAGAAAGGCATCAACAAACTCTTTCCATACTGGGGGAGGTGCATTGGCTCCCCGTGAAGCCATCAAGACTGTATACCACTGGATCGAGACATCTCTCAATCTATATGACGCTAGCTCCACCGACTCGGTGACTGAAGCATGTATCAATCGAAGCGTCCTCAACATACCATCAATAAAGTCCTCGGGGTCCTCCTCCGGCTTTAACCCAAAGAATTCCGGAGGGTTTAAAGTAATAAAGTCATGGGTCCTTTCACTAACAGCCTTGTCACCCTGCCCTGTACTTTGCCGCTGAGTCTGAGCAGCAACCAACTGTGTAAGCAAATGTATGGCCTCATTTACATCTTGGCCAGAAGCATCCAGTGGAGGAGCTAGAGGTGCTGGAGTTGGGGCTGAGGCTCCCTCACGCTCCTCAGTAATAGGCACTGTCTGGGAGGACTGAGATTGAGCCGCACTCTGGGACTCATTTTCCTCTACTACCGGTGGCGGTGCCCTTTCAGCCTGCTTTTCTGCCACCGTCTTCCCTTTTGGGCTGCTGTAGTCTTTATCTTTACACGCATTCTCTGAAATACAAAACACACGATTAAGGAACAAGAATTTCTTACATCATAGCTCTATCGCACGACTCTTATGAAGAAAGAAGGTCATTTATTCCTAAAATGTCCGCAGCTTCCTATTTATAAGTGTGGCGCGCAACACACCCATAACCAAGACTCTACTAGACACCGCTCATAGACACACCCTAGGACTGAACTGTTTTGATACCACTTTTGTCACGACCCGACTAGGGCCGCGACGTGCACCCGGCGCTACCCCACCCGGCCACCCCTTTAACATACTTTCACACAATGTCTAGGTGAGCCATAAACCAAATCATGCATTCTACCCATCAATCAGACTAGTCCCAATTGGACGCTAACATTTCTTATATCATCACAGGCATCTATGCCACATCAATGTACATGGGCCGACAAGGCCAACAAAATGACATACAAAAAAAAATAAAACAAATATAGGCCGACAAGGCCAAACATATCTAACCACATACACATGTCTACGAGCCTCTATAAAGGTTATAACATATCACATGAGCGGGACAGGACCCCGCTATGCCCATAATTATGTACATAAAAGAATGAGTACCCAAAAGCTATAGCTCCGAATGAAATGGAGCTCCGCTATGTAGTCCCTCAAAATATAGCAATAGATCGACCCTGCCTCCCTGTGCACCTGCGGGCATGACGCAGCGTCCACAAACAAAAGGACGTCGGTACGAAGAATGTACCGAGTATGTAAAGCATGATCAATATTAATACGAAAGCTAAAGAGTCAACATATGAGATAGCATAACATGGGAGATAATAATAATATTGTCGTCATAGCACTTACTTGCTTTCCACAAGGACATTCCATTTCTATTGCGTATCCGTATACATACATCCATATCCGTATTTATTTACCTTCACATTCATTCTTATAACATATTCGTACTCATATTGATGTCATTTACACACACACACACACACACACACACACACATACACACACACACACACACACACACATATATATATATATATATATATATATAGCTATAGCGTGCCCGACCATAAAGGTTCGGTGTTTCATACATACTTGGCCAACCAAGGCTCAAGGTCATACATACCTGGCCCTACCAAGGCTTCAGGGTTATCCGTACCTTCTGCAGAAGTGCGCGCGCGTTTCATAATCGTATACATACTCTATACATATTCATATACATATATTCTTACCCGGCGTCATAAGCTCGGGGTCTTATTATAGCCCTTCATAGGCACACATACATATAATAGCTCATAAGTATCTTTAGCATCATTTTATTCTCATCATCGTTACTATCATTGTCATTATCATTACATCTACCCTATAGACTTACTCGTCAGACGAGGAACTTAGTACAATCGTAGCACATCGAGCATCAGGAGCTTACTAGCTCGGAGAATCAAATCGTTTGAAGGGAATCATAGTCTTATAGGAGGTTTAGACGTTTGGCCAGAGAACCATGCCTTATGAAAGAAGGGTTAGCCTTACATACCTTTTCGTTCAACTATATAACACTTGCACGTTCCTTTCCACGCTTGCGTTTATACCTTCATCAAGGTCATACTATCGTTAGAATTGGCAACTAGCATAAATGGCTAAAGCTAGGGAAAATCGGACAGCATATCCTTTATTTATACAACATTCCTCCATATCGTAATTCAACTCCCAAACGTCAATAATACATTTACAATATCATAACAATAGCCTTTAGTCATCTACATTATCCATATTCTCAATTCACTTCCAATTTTCCATATTCAAGACCAAAACACACGATTTCGTCCATTCACGTACAATGCCTATCTCATGATCTTAACGTCATTTATAACCCATTCATGTCACAACACAACAACAATCATGATTCAATTCAAACTATTTCTCAAAACGTCACTATTCATCTTTCATGACCCATTTTGCTATACTCTTCTAAAATCCAAGCATTTCAACTTCCAAATACCTTAAAAAACATATAAATACCATAAATCTTACCTGATATGTTGTAGGAACAAGCCTTAGTCGAAATACTCCACTTGAGCAAAAACTCTTGTTTTTCTCCATTTGGATTTCTTGACTTGAATGATCTTTAATGGGTTTGGTTACACTTGATTCACTTATTTTGTGTTGTTGATCACTAAAAACTCTTGAAAACTTGTGGAATATATGTAGAGAGATGTTTTAGAGAGAAGGGGTGTCAAGAAGAAATGAAATGAAATAACCTTGGTCCCTTACATTTAATGGACAAAAACTGCCCCGACCAAACATACGGACCAACATACGGTCCGTATAAATTGTACGGGCCGTATGTTTGGTCGTACAATTGGTCCAGAGAGTTTGGCCAATCTGGGTTGATTATACGGTCCCAAACATACGGACCGTATAAATTATACGGACAATATGTTTGGCCGTATAATCCCCAGTGATCCCGAAGTACGTTTCGTCGTCTCGTTGGATCTCCAATCCTTATGGAACCTTCTTAACACTTGTTCAACACTTCAATACCAATCCAAGGGACGTTATCACTCTTCTCCAAGACATCATTAAGCCCTTACTAACTCGTCACTCATAATTTCTTTCCGATGCTTATCAAATACTTTGCCTTCTCTTGGCAATCCTCTTCCCCCATCTCTAACATCTTTGAACGCTCACCTAGAATCATCGAATGTCATCGCTCTCCCATGAAAACATCGAATACTCATACTCCTCACTAGTTCATTCACTTGCGTACCGACGGAAGATTGTTCGAGCTGTAACACACACGTACTCCTAGGTATCATAGGCTGACAATGATTAGTTCACGTATACAAATAGACAGAAATTAACAAGTAGAGTAGATAAGTAGTCAAGCACAAACACAATCATTAATTAAGTAAATCTTTCATGTTGTCATACCCAATCCTTCTTTATTTCTTCACTACTGGACCTTTCGTAACATCTTTGTCTTAGAAATTTGGGTAAGATTTCCTTGGAATCTTATCTCCCAACCTTATCCGTTTTGAGGTGGTTCCCTATTCCTTTTTGTTGCTATCTTTCAAGCTTCTAACAAAGCATACTATACTCCTGATCCATACTTGTTTGTATCATCTTCCCCCCTTAGGGTGTTAGCCCATTATTCTATATTTAATAACCCATTAGTTCTCCTTTTGCTTGCAAGTACCTACTCATAGCGAATCTGCAACTAATCTTAGTTATGACTATTTATCGTCTGACTTTATCTAGTCAATTGCACATATTTGTAACGAGTCACAGATTCCCGTGGACGTATTGGCCCTGGATAGGCCTAATCTTTCATCAAAAGGATCTTCATAGTTTCTTTACTGTTCTTCCAAAATCACCTTTCTCTTATTACTAGCTTTCCCATTTCATCACCGTGATGGTATCTAGCGCAAACTGTATTCTCAAAATCTGTCCTGATTGTTAATATTCCTCCTTTACTTTGCTACATAAATACTCGGTCTTTAGACAAGCCTTTTTTAAACTAAAAATTCATCTCATTAATGAAGGGCACATCTTATATCAACTCACGACTTCAAACTCATTCAGCTACCATCATACAACTAATTCCTTCAAAGCATCATTCACATCTTTCATTAGCTATTCAGCCTTGTATTACTAACTCAATAATCCTGTGACAAGAGATCTTCTGAAAGAGAATTTTTCTATACCTCAGTCCTACCGTTGTCTTATATTCAGTATCCTTATACTTGTACCTCCGTACAACATCCTTGCCAAGATATTTTATACAATAAAAAGACCGTTGTCGATATCTGGCTCTTTTAGTAACGTACACCGTTCTCTTACCTCTTCTACCCCTTTGTACTCATAAATCATTAGCATATTTATACTCATGGGTCATGCGCAAATGTATACTTATCCCTTTCACTTCTTACTTCAAGAAGAAGTTACAACTCCCACCTAATCATACTAACGTCTCATTAATGAAACATTTGAAAGGTTTAATCGACTCAAGTTTCACCCCAGTCCGACCAGCAATATACGGAGTAACATATAACAATGTAGAACTCGGATCAATCAATTCATACACATCATGAGAAAATACTAACAATATACATGTAACAACATCGGGTGACTGCTCAAACTGGACACTCCTTCTCTGTCTCTACCACGCCCTGCTAATGTCTGAGTGTTTTGTCACAGAGAGTGCACTGATAACGACGATCTGACTGCCGATCCGGTAGGCTATACCATACTTCGACTGCCTAGAAATGGACAGTCATGCATAATATGGCCTGGCTGACCACAAGCATAGCAAACATCTGAATCCAAGAGGTACGGTCCAAAATATGGCTTACCACATTGATTGAACCATGGTAAGGGCAGTCTCATCTGACAGGATTCACCTCTATACTGGGAACCCGAAACTCTGGAGCTTTGACTCAGTTCAAAATAATTAAGACGATCGAATCTCTTACATGCAAATCGAGGAGGTGCACTAGCCACTGAATGGCCTGAGTACCTAGAATACTATTGCCTCTGACCCCCTCTGAACTCACTGACGGCACCTGAAGATCTGGCCCTCTTACTATAACCTCTATCATAATCACGCTCACTCATTTGCGGCTGTTGTTGTTCTTCCAGACTCTGGGCATGGGCCTGAAAACAAGAAATATCCATCCCATCCTGAAGAGAGGCCGTCAAGCACTCCTTAATCAAATGTGGCCCCAAACCACTCACAAACCGGTGTACGCGGTCCCCTATATCGGCTACCATGACTGGAGCATACCGTGCCAAGGAATTAAAGCGAAGACTGTACTCTCGAGCACTCATGATCCCTTGTTTAAGATTCAAGAACTTGTCAACTCTGGCCCGTCAAACCTCTGGCGGTAAGTAATATTGGAGAAAAGCATCTACAAACTCTTGCCGTACAGGGGGAGGTGCATTTTCCCCTCTAGAAGATAACCAGGCGCTGTACCAATGAACAGCCATATCTCGTAATCAGTAAGAGGCCAGCTCTACTGACTCAACATCAGAAGCATGTATTATCCGCAATGTCCTCAACATCTCATCTATAAAGCTTTGCGGGTACTCATCCAGTTTTGAACCAAAGAATTCTGGAGGGTTCAAGCTAATAAAATCATGGGCTCTTGCACTGACCGCTCTATCACCCTGGCCCACACCCTGTCGCTTGGCCTGAGTGACGACTAACTGGGTCAGCAACTGGATGACCTCTCTCATCTGCTGGCCTGAGGCATCTGGGGGAGTAACTGGGGGTATTGGAGCAGGAGCTGAAGCCCTTTCATGCTCCACTGAAATGGGTGGAGTAGAAGAGGTTCGAGATGGAACCTCATTATGGGACTCACCCTCCTCTATATCTGCCGGTGGCTCCCGTTTAGTCCACCTTCCTGTCACTGTCTTGCCCTTTGGGGTTGCTGTAACTTTCCTTTTCACAGGCATCGCTGAAATCATTACACACGATTAGGAAAAAAAGGAATCCTGATAAGAAAGATCTATCACACGATCTAAGATGAGAAAGAAAGGTCAATCATTCCTTAATGCCCCACATCCTCCTGTTTATAAGTGTGGTGTGCTTCACACCCATAAACAAGACTCTACTGGACACGGCTCGTAGACACACCCTAGGAAGAACTGTTTGGATACCATTTTTGTCACGACCCAATTGGAGGGCCATGACGAGTACCCGGAGCTAACCTACCGAGCACCTCTGCACATACATCTCATAATCATATCTAGGTGGGCCACAAAGCTAGGTCATCGGTGTCATACTCTTTAGAGGAATATATCACAAGATAATGACACATCTCTATATAAGCACCAACAACTACATCCATGACATAAGCCAACAAGGCTGCCAAACTATTATACAACAATATGAACTGGTAAGGTTATGGGACATCTAACTACGTACATCTTTCTACGAGCCTCTATATAGAATACATGAATTTATAAGGATGGGACAGGACTCCGCCTTGCCCATGTAAGTACACAAAAGAGTAATACCAATAAAGTCCAGCTCCGAAGCAAATGAAGCGCTCCTAAAACTCCGCTGATGAAGCTCCTAATGATCTGATCCGTCTCCCTGCTTTCCTGCGGGTATGAACACAGCGTCCACAAGAAAGGATGTCAGTACGAACAATGTACTGAGTATGTAAGGCAAGAATAGTAACATGATAAAAGCATGAAGAATAGCGTAAGATAAAGAACCGTTTATACCTCATGATACCTCTTAAGACATTCGTCATGCTTACTAAACCATTTTCTAGAAAAAACATTTCATATATCCACATACATACCTGTACAATACCGTATCCGGCTATATAGACTCGGTATTATCTGTACCCTACCTTAGTAAGGATCGGTGATATCCGTACCCATTCATAATAAGGCTCGGTAATATCCGTACCCGGCTATAGTAAGGCTAGGTTTCAATAAAATAGCTATAAGAATATATAATATCAATGGCATGCATGAGAGCCCAAATAAAAGCTACTACTTTATCGGAGTGACGTAAGGTCGGTAACCTCCGATTTATATTATGAAACAATCATCGTCGCTATATCTCACCTTGAAGGAACAATTGTCATAAGGTGAGATCAACAACAATGAATAAAATAAACAAAATCATGAAATAAGCTCTATAATCTCATAATAGCATCAAAACCATAAGCTTTGGAATCTCCAGAAATGGGATCATCATCATCATCATTTTCATCATAGAAAACATCTATCTTTAGCATCATAAGGACTTTGAGAATCATGAACTTCTAACTTTTTCGGAATAAGGATATTATGGAAGTCATGTATGGGTTCGTAAGAAGAGAATCATGCCTTTAGAAAGAAAGGGATTTAGCCTTAACATACCTTTTTGGTCTCCTTAACTATTTAACGCTTATCCTCCCAAGCTCGTAAATCTACATTAAAGAGAATTCATACTATTATTAGGCTTATCATATATTCTTGTCTTAAGCCTTCAAATTAAATCCTTTTGGAATCTGCCGAAATTCGGGCAGCATCTCCTCTGTTTATATCCCTAGCCTGAAATCACAATACCAACAATAACAGCAACACTAACATCAACAACATCATCCTCAGTACCATTATACTCCATAAAACATCCCACACGATATTTGCCCGATTTCTCAATCAATTAATTCATTATACGACTATTTAATAGCTCTATCTTCGTAAGTAAACCTAAATTAATATCAATAAGAAGAGATTCATACCTTGTTCTCACAAGAAAATCAATATCTTCAATATTCACCTTGAATCCAAGCCAAGATCCATCGCAAAATGATACTATAGTCACCACTATACGTCACACGAGCCTCGATTAATACTCCGCCTCCCAAAACCACTCCAATTCTTCAATTTTATGACACACACACACACACACTATATTTTCTGAGCTTTTTGGATAAATATTTTGTTGAAGAATAACGGTTTTGACCCTTATATTGAGTGTTAAAGTCGGTGGGAACCTACTTAAAAATTGCTCTGCGCGTTCGCGCAGGGTTGCTCAGTGCTTCTCTGCTCGTTCGTGCCACTCCTTGGTGTGTTCGAGCAGAGTTAATCCCTGCTCTGGCAGTCCGTCTTTGATTCCAATGTCGGATTGACAAGTGGTTTGTTGCGTTGGAAACTAGAACTTCCATTTAGGCTTTTTTTTTACCTCAAAACTCCTGATATACTAAGAGATATTCCTTTCTCAAGTTAGACCAAAATTATCGTGCGAAACCTTGCCCATCCTTTCTTCTAATGTTCCAACAAACTTAATTTCCTTAATTCACTTGTTCTCCAATCATTCCATGACCTATTACATGAACTTAAACCCTCATAACTATAAAATAAGCGAAGATAATCTCGTATATCATGGAAAATAACACCAGTGTCTACAATTGAACCACTAAAGCCTAACGAATCTCAACGTACAAAACTACGAGGTGTAACAGGTTGGAAGGACCAAAATCTGATAGGCCCGACCCTGGTTCAGAGATAAAGGCGCGAGCTTCCTCAAGGGAGACTTTGAAATTCTCAGGCCAACCATTTTTAATGTACTCATCTTACCAGAAAAGCTAACACCAAACACTTTTTCAAATAGAAATTCATTTATCACCAACCGAGTACCCATAACAAGGGTTTCCAGTTCACCACTATCTTTGGACAGATGAAGATTCACATAAAACATCCTAATAGGTTCTTCAAAAAACTTATTTTCACAGAGCAAAAAGACAAGGGGTAACTTTTGGGTTTTGAAATATGCACTTACATTTCAATGCATGTCTCTCATTTAGTCAAGATTGATGACTCTACCAGTTGTAATACGACGCTTCTTGAACAGATTGTAGCAGGCTTTCTTAGCCGACCCCCAAAAGAGTTGCATATCCTCATGTCCAAAATTTTCGGAGTCCTCTGTTTTGGTCTTCTTGAAGGCAGATTCTCTTAAACTTCCAGAGTTGCTTCTCTTTTTGTCACGACCCAAAGTGATGAGCCGCGACGAGCACCCGACCACTACTGATTGAGCGCCCCTAAACTCACCCCCACTCTGTACTAAACGACTTAGTGGCCCACTTTGACTGATATTCCACTGGTACCATTCGCGGTAGCATTTATATGATAGATCTTATCTCAGAATCCCACGAAACATGTATATTGATATGTATATGTAAGCATACAAGCAGAGGATGACAACGCAGACCAACTTGGTCATCGTACATACTATACACAAACATGAGGGATAACTAAAGCTGCATGAATTCCCCACTATATACCACTGTCTACAGACCTCTATGGAGTATAACAGTAGAAAGGACAGGACAAGGCCCTGTCATACCCATATATTCGCATATCATAAATAGTATACCAAAAGGCTGCAACTCCGGATCAAGTGGAGCGCACTAACTGCGGCTGGGAGGAGCTCCTACTGGTCTGGCTCGTCCGGGTGACTACCTGAACTTGTGGGCATGAACGCAGCGTCCACAAGAAGGAACATTAGTACGAATAATGTACTGAGTATGTAAGGTATTAATTATAACATAACAAGAAATATGGAGCCTAAGATGAAATAAGGAAATAACTCGTAAATATGATTGCCACTTAAGGCAGATATTATGCATGGTTAACATTAAAGAAAACATTTCTCATATACATATATGTAGCATAATCATTAGCCTGCGTCTAGAGTAACCATCTCACGCCGCCCTCTAGTGGTGCTGCCCGTGCCATATAGATACGGTGTATAAGACACCCGCCTTAGCGGTGCTGCCCGGCCATCTAGTCATTGTGTAATCATCATTATATACCTAACATGAAGCATGCATAGGAGCTCAAGTCAAAACTGTAACTCTATCGGAGTGACGTAAGGTCGGTAACCTCCGATTATCTTATGGAACAATCATGATCATCATGTCTCACCTCGAAGGAACTAGCATTATGAGGTGAGACTATCAATAATGAATGACAATCAAGGAAATCATAGGATAAGATCATAAATCTCATAAAGCGTCAATTCATAAACCTTGGAATCTTTAGAAATAGAGTCATCATCATCATTATTATCATAAAACACATCTCATCTCTATCTCATATGGAGCTCTTAATAATCTTGAGCTTTTAACTCTTGGGACATCAGAAGGTCATAGAATATAAGGAAGACAATAATATAAGAATCATGCCTTTAAAGGAAAGGGGACTAGCCTTAACATACCTGTTCAGCCTCCAATTATCTAAACTTATTCGTCCGAGCTCGCAAATCTACATTTAAGAGGATTCACACTATCGTTAAACTCATCGTAGTATACTTATGCTAAGCTTTCATGTTAAATTGTTCTATATCCTGCCGAAAATCGGGCAACATCTCCCATGTAACATTGACTTTCTCCAACTCCACATATCAACAACAACAACAAAAGAAACACAAAAAATACAACACCAACAACAAGGAATAATATGTCAACAACAAGTCATCAATATCTCACGATGAGCGGTAAGCTCGGATTGGATCCCCTTTAACACCCTTCAACCCCATTGTCATTCATTATTTAACATAGTAATATATATAGTATACTAATCAATACCTTTTAAAGGATTTTAAACCTTCAACTCAATTTCAAAGTTACCCAAAACAGTCCAACATAAGATAATATCACTATGGATAACTTCCAAGTGCTTTATAGCCATTTCCTTTTCTAGTTATCAATTTCCTCAAGAAGCTTGACATGTAAGCCAATATAATCATACTAACAGTACCGTATCCAATTTATTTAAAATAATTTCCAGCCACTTAAAGTTCATAAGAGCAGCTTGCAAAACAGTCCACATGCCTAACATTTCAATCTTCACTTTCAATCTCAAATTTCATATGTTTCTTTCAGCAATTCACTTAATAAACATATATATACAAATAACAACAGGGACCATATCACAATCTTGTTGTATTTCACAATTTCCACCCATCACAAATCATATTTATCACCTCAAAACAGCCCAACGAAACAGTAGCCATATCTTAGGTTATTTCAATGTTATCTTGTAGTATTTTGCTATAAACAATCTCACCAACATAGAATTAAGCTTAAGCACAACAAAGGGGATGTTAAACATACATTAAACAGTAAATACCATTTGAAATCTGCCGCTGATTCAACTTTCAATCACCCTTAAACACAACACAATGCTATACAGGTGTTCTTCCTTACCAAGGTTATCGTTTGAGGTTGAATTTGGATATAATCACTTGAATTTGATCTTAGACCTTCATGAATTTGGTGGAAAGAGTTTTGGGGAAGTTTAGAGAGAATTTGGGGAGAGAAGGTGTAGAAATGAGTTAAAAAAAATCAGATTTTCACTGTTCACACCGAGTTACTGTAGCACGCGTTTCTGCTCTGTCAGCCTGACTTGTAACGTTCATATCTCCCTACTCCGAGGTTGCATCGACGAGCGGTTCATTTTGGTGGAAACTAGACTTCCCAAACTACAATTTAGGCTTTTGTTTTACTTCAAAACACTTCATATGCTAAGCGATAATCTTCCCTCAAGTTGGACCAAAATATTCACACGAAACTTTACCCATCCTTTCTCCAAAGTCGTACGACTCTATTTCTTCCACTCATTTCCTTATAAAACCATCTGGTATACCTTATATACATCCTTCACTCATTAAATATACTTAATAATGCTTGCTTATATTCCAAAGTGATTTTACTTAACCATAACTCAACGTACTTATGTTTCAAATTTGATAAGTGCTTCTTCGAAGATACGGGGTGTAACATCCTTCCCTTCTTAAAAACATTCGTCTTCGAATGTTGTAGTGCGCCGATCCTCAATGTCGTCATTGAATTTTTGTTCAATTACCATATACTTATACTATAATTTGGTCAGTTTCATCCTGTTCTTTCTTAGCTCTTTATCATATTTATTTGTGAGTCTACAGTCTTCAGTCCTCATGTATAAGCACAAGTCAACTAGTATTATGTTCTCATTCTGTCTTCATTCCTGTGGTTTAACTGGCCACGCCATGGCTACACGCCGTCCTGCGAGCGTCCTTCCTCTTTGTTCCTCATTTCTTTATTAACGGATAACTCCCTTGCTCGAATATAACACTTTCTTTTGTTGACTCCTCCGATACTATCTTTGCTATCCCTACTTTTACTTATTGAGTTTAGATACGTACTAGATTTTCCCCTCGTAATTCATCAGCCAAGCTCTCTGATTCATGGTAAATTTTCTTATACTAACATCCAGTTGCTTGTTCAGCGGTACTCCGCTACTACCAAATCCTTACTCTTAACGGTTATGTTTCTTCGACTATCCTTCTTAATTCCTTTCCATGATCAGTTATAACCATATTCTCAATACAATCTCTTAAATACATACATTCATAATGTTCCATCACTATCTTTCCTCGTAGCAGGATTATATATTGCGATGAACCAATAATAATAGTTTGAACTGGTCTATACCTTACAATATCTTCGAGTTCTTGTCAAAACTCTCCCTTTAATTCCCTTGCCTCAAATCTTGCAATATAACTTATAATTATAAAGTTAGGGCAATTCTCACTTTACCACAGCTTCTTTTCCAACATCGGTATGGTATCCTTACCCTTCACTTCCTTATTCCAGTGATCACTTAATTAGCTGTCATTCCTTATTGGCTTTCCGGTGTGTCCATTTCCATCTGCGGGGCATAACCGTATGCTGATGGTTCATATAATTCTATAATACATACCCTTATGCTCAGTATGGTTAGTGACCCGTGATATACTTTCTATTTTCTGGTGATGCTGCTGCCTTTCTATCTGCACCCACATTGTTCTTCCTCTCTTTAGAGATCGCCACGCCGCTTATCATTACTTCTTGAGTTAAGATTCTCATATTTTTACTTTAATATCAAGATTTTCTTCCATTTTAACCCAAAGTGTCCTTTGTACTCATCATCCATTTCGTCAATCTCTTGGTAGTTAGCTTGCAGACCTTTCTTACTCTCTTTATTACTCTTTAGGATATGCCGCTGCCTATTTAGGTGCGGCACAAATTTCTCTAGTTTAGAAATATCATATCTCATGCTCGCATGAAGTATTCTCTTGATCCATTTTAATTCCTTTTCATACCTGCTTTGTGTAATGCTTACCTTTAATTCGTTTCTGCTTCCTCTTAATACATTCTTGATATGCCAATATGTCCCGAATTTCGGCCTCTTTAAGCTAACATCTTTATTTCTTTGGAATTTTGACAATGACATACCTCATTTCGGGACTAAATCTGCTCTCCCCCCCCCCCTCCTTTAAGGGTGTTATTATACACCAGTAACTCTCGAGTATCAATAGTCATCGGCCAACCCAAACGATCCTCCAACTCTTTTAGTGTCTCATAATAACGGATTTCTCTGATTGTATAGCTTGACTTATTTTCCTTTCTGCTAATCGAGGGCTTTGCATTTAAACGAAGCTCTTATGCATTATAGATCCATTCTCGCTTCCTTCTTTAAGGCCCTTCTACTTCTATCTTTTATGACTGAACATCCTTGAATCAACGGGTTAATGGGGACATTAGAATCCATCAAAACATTTTATGGAGCATTTCGTCACACTTTACTCTTTTTATCCCTCGTCTTCCTTCACGACTATTATCACTGAAATTCTTCTTACTTTGAGTTTTCGGTTTCACTTTACGTCTACAATATATCATTGAGAGTTAATATGGTACACTCTTCCACTTCCAATATCAATCCTTTTGTTCACTTATCTCACTTATCCGAAATTTTCCTTGACTACTTATTTGCATCCCACCTATGCATTGTAGTTCTTCCAGTGTTCTGCCATTTCTTGTACATGTCATGAAATCCTTGCAAATATACTCTCTTCTTTCTTCTCCTTCCTGCCACCAAGGCTAGTCCATACTCATGAATATTTCCCATATTCATTGTCCTCTCGCTTGTCCTTGGTGATGGCTCAATTTTTCTTTTCTTCCCTTCTTCTTCTCTCCTCTCCTTTTGACCAGCCTATTAGTGTACCTTTCCTACTTTAATTCTCAAACCTTCCTTGAGTTCCTTCCTCCCGAGCGGCCTTCTCCACTTGTTATTTTATAGTATCGACCCTGAAGTTCATGAAATATTCCTTTAAACATGCAAATCTTTCTATTCTTAAATCATTTTTTAGGAAAGCTTCTCCAATTTCGAGGCAACAGTGTCAGTATAACTACACATTTATCCCTTTATATACCTCTCGAGAGCTGGAAATCTCTTAGTATCATTGCAAGGTCTGATCATTCTCTCTCTTACTTCACATCCCTATTTGTGGTTACTATCCTTTAGTCCCACTTATCGAAGTCTGTTCTCTGACCCCACACATTCATCTTTTGTTCTTTATACTTTTTTTCCTTTGCTCTAGACATTCTAATCTTCTACTTCCTATATACTCACTTTCTTCCTTTCCCTGATGTTATTGCATTAGGACTTTCCAACTCTAACCTGTAGTGATAGTAGCATCAACTTACCTCGTAACATTTGTCACTTGAACTTCACTACCCTGTTCGATTAATGCCTTCAGTATATAGCAACGTTGGTTGTTGGGACACATATACCGGTTGGCGCAGCCACATATGGGATCTCATACACATACATATATATGTTTACTAACGCCTCGCTTACAAAGTATTTCCAAATACTATTCGAACTCATCCTAATTCTAGAGCTGTGATGCACCTTTTTTCTCTTTGCCGGTCTAGTCCGCCTCATCCTTCGCGATCTTTTAGGGTTTCCAACCACTGTACATACTCCAATTTCCCTTAGGTTACTCTAGCTTCTCTTGGTTACTCTAGCTTCTCTTCTGTCTCTTATGTCTTAATTTGTAGGGTTTAGGTACCCAAGGGTTCTTGGGTCCTTGATGGTTAGTTTCAAGACACATATTATTCTTGGGTTTCCATACCCAACTAGGAGCAGTTGAAAAGCAAAATCTATAGTTATAATAGTCATGACCAATTCTTCCACAACAAAAACATGTTTGAAAAGGTATTCCCTCAAAATTACAAAGGTTGGTTGACTTGCTCACATGTCTATTTTTCACAGACTTCCTTTCAGTTGACTTGAAAGTTCTAGTCGACTGATCTGTCTTTAAATGAGCAGTTGGCTTACCTTTTAAATTATTGGTCATAGACATGGGCTTTTTCCCAGTTGACTTATTTGTATAAGTTGACTGGTTAGGCTTGATATAACTATGACTTGAAGGTTGGAATAACTCATCCATTTTAGATTGTAAATTATAAACTTCATTTTGAAAAGAATTCTTTTCCTTTTCACAAGCTTCCAATTTTAATTCCCATTCTTTTTTCTCTCTTTTCAGTTTCCTATATTCATCAAAAACATTACTTAGGTCTATAAGAGTTTGATCTAATAATTCTTGAGTTTCTTCACATTTAGAGCAAGGACAGGAAGTTACCTTACTACTTTCTTCAAGAGCCATGAAACACACATTTCCAATCTCTACATGTTCTTCATCTGAGATATCATCTTCACTCCAACTATTGAAGGCCTTTTGCTTTTGATAGATTCTATTTGGCTTTCTTTTTGTCTCGGGACATTCAGATGTGATATGGCCATATTTTTCACATTCATAACAGTTTCCATCATTCTTTTGCTGAACAGTGGAAGTCTTACCTTTTTTGAAATTTGAACTTCCTTTTCTATTGTTCCTTGATCTTCTCAAAGCTTCTACCACATATCTAGAAATCATGGCAACTTCTTCTTCTTCTTCAAAGTCATCATCAGATTCTTCAACTTGAGCCTCGAACGCAACTACCTTTTTCCTTTCATCCTTCTGATATCTTTGAATATGATTCTTTTCAAATGCTATCAGATTTCCTCTTAATTCATCATAAGTGAATTTATCCAGATTTCCATCTTCCAGGACAATTGCTTTGGTTTCCCAAGTCTTTGGTAGACTTTTAACAAGCTTTCTAACTTGTTGAGTTTGGTGTAGGTTACTCCAAGGGACTTGAGTTCTCCAATGATTTTGTTAAATCTGGTGAACATTGATTCAATGTTCTCATCATCCTTCATTATAAAGGCTTCATAATCATGTCTTGGTGCATCAATTTTGGTTTCCCTCACTTTTGATGTTCTTTCATACGGACCTCAAGCTTATCCCACATTTCTTTGGCAGTATCACAGTTGGATATTTTAGCATACCCTTCTCCACTAACTGCACAGTAAAGCAAGGCTATTGCTCTAGCATTTATTGTTAGTGTTTACTGTTGTTCTTTAGTAACATCATGTGACTCCAAATCAATCTTTGTTGTATCTACATTTGGAATCGGCTTAGGCCCTTTCTTGATCACAATCCATACCTGATAGTTTGTTCACTGCACAAAGATCTTAAACCTTTCCTTCTAGTGATAGTAGTGTTCACAACTGATATATGGTGGTCTTGTTGTGGAGTGCCCATCTTGGAAGATTTCTCCAAGAATGCAGAAGATAAATGACACCAAATATTTTATACTGGTTCAGATTCAATGTGAATCCTAATCAGTCCCCTTGGATTGCAAGGGTGTTCTCTGCAGCTCTTTTGTGAAAGGTTTGGTACAGTGGTGGTTTGAATGAAGCTCCTACATCTACACTCAAAACACTTGCAATCTTTTTGATACAATACCTCACAAACTATACTATATCTCTCCTTTCTTTTTGTTTACACTATAGATCACTCAGAAATACATTGTTTATGAAAAGTAAAGCAGAGAACTTAAGAGAATGAGACTAAGGTGTATTTGTCTTGATTTGTGAAGCCGCCTTTATAGTTGCTTAGGCTTTTCACGCAGAGATATCAACCCAAGGGTTTTGATCTTTTGAAAAAGGAATTAGTTATCCTATTTCCAAGAATAAGGTTAGAGTTGTTGATGCATCTTGATACTTCTTGATAGTCTTTCCTTGTGTAATGGAACTACATCGTCAATCAACAAGATCGTTACACTTGATTGAATATTCCTCCTTTAATGCGGCAGATCCTATAATCTTCTTTCCTTTCTTGAACTTGATCTGTACTGCTTCCATAGCTGTAAATATTTCTTTTAGCCACTGAGATATACACCATATATTGGTGCCTTTGTTGTAGGGTCGTAAAGTCTTCCTTGAGTTGGACTTGTGTAAGCCCATCTTGCATATACGTCCGTTGGGCTCCTCACTGGATTCGTGGGCTTTTTTATTCCTTGGTCCATACGTGTAGTCAACTTCCTTGATATTATTGCTTCCGTTAATGGGTTTAATTACCCTACCTACACAAGTAAAATTGTCATCATTAAAACTTGATACTAATAAAGTTCCCTCCTTATATCTAAAACTTCCCCCCAATTTCTAAAAAGGCAAAAGTATATCCCTTCTGAAGGGTTTCCCGCAGCTTTTAAAGGGTTTCTCAAGGAGCAATATTTCCGATGAAATCACCGCAATTCTAAAGGCTAATGTGATTTTGTATCTTTTCTATGGGTTTCCTGCAACTTAATTTTTTCTTTATGGGCTATGGTACTCTTAAAGGTGCATTTGCTAATGTGAGTTTCTTTAAGTTTTGATGCCCATTTGGTTTTATTGTGGTGAAATAATGTGAGAATAAGATATCTTTGATTCAAACAATTTGCATGACTTTTAGAAGAGGGGTTTCAAACAGTTTGCTACTTTTGTTGTGTATTTTTTATCAAACAGTTCAACACAAGCTTGTTCCTTGAAAACATAATGGGTATTTTGTTCTGTTCTAATTTTGACTTGAATCACACTGTGAGAATATTAGGATAAAAGTAATTTCTTGGAAATAATGTGTTAGAAGAATTTAATTTGAGATGTTTGTGCGTATAGAAAGTGATCTATAAGCTTGTGGTTATGTTTTAATTGTATGATGTGAAAATAATGTAATCCTTTCATTTCACATCCTCTTTAGGTGTGACAAAAAACACTAACCCCTTTTTTGATTTAACGAGTTAAAAATACAAACTTCGATATGAATTTTAAAATTATTTTTGAATTCTGTCTGTTCATACTATATGCACATGAGTTGCTATATTGGGTTAAGTTTTGTCATAAGGTTCAATTATTGTTGTAAGTCTTTTAGTTTATTTAGTGCAACGAACCGTTTGGTCGTTATAGTCTTTTCGACATTTCCGCCCGTTTTCGAGCATTGATTAGCTCATTTTTGACCCGAGGGGACCGTTGGCATGCTTCTCGAGGTGTCTAGAGCAGATTCGAGCAACTTCTGTGAATATAGGCTTAAGAGTGAAAAATGGTTGACCCAAAGTTGACTTTTGGGTAACGAACCTTTTTTAAAATTTCATCCATTTCGAGAGGTCCGGATGGTCGCTTAGAACTTGCGTGTATATTTGGTTCAGTTCCTAATGCACTTGGATGCATTTTGGGACTTGGGTTGGAAATTGGAACTAAGCCTTCGGGGGTTGACTCGGTCAACGAGAGCTCCGTTACTAATTCTGAGGCCACGAGCGTGTTCGTAGCATATTTTTGTGTGGGTCTGTGTATATGGTTTGTGAGCAGATGGTGTTACACCTCGCACTTTTAAAGCATGAGCATTCCATGTACTTCACCGTATTAATGGAGTATCGAAGACATCCCATGAAGTTTTGGAAGGTACAAGCCATGGGAAGTACGTAACAATGAAGTAAAGGATGAATTACGATCTCGTAAGTCGTAAATGGGAAGGAAAACCTTGAAACCAAAGGAAATGACCATTACCATGTATAATAAATGATAAATATCATCTATGGAGATATAAATATCATGTATAAGTTTGTCCAAAATTTGGAAAAAAAAAAGTTGCCAGAATTCTTGACAGAATTTTGGGTCAACTTTGGAGGGGTATATCTCCGGGTATATTAGGAGTTTCAAGGTATTTCAAAAGCTTAAAATGAAGTTCGTCGAGTCTAGTTTCCAACGCAACAAACCGTTCGTCAATGCGACATTGGAAAGGGGACTTATGGGCATTTAAAACGGATAGTCAGAGGAACCCAAACCTGGGCGGGAATCCCAAAAACCCACTTAAAAGGCCGCTTATGATTTGACCCGGCCCAATATGAATTTTGTACCTTTAAAAGGGCCTCTACACTTTATTTTAGTCATTTTTCTTCAACTCCATAATCCTCTAGAACTCCCCTAACCTCTCCACACCTCTCTAGAATTTTCCACACTTCTCTCTCCACTACAAAAATATTCGTGAAGGCTCTCCACCATTCCTAAACATTCTGTACCATCACAAAAGAGGATTAAGCTCCAAAACCCTAAGCTAAGTCATGGAGAAGGATTTTTTTTGTCTCTACTTAATGTTGTGATAAATTTGGTCTTGGAAAAAGTTGAGTGGGGTAAAGTTCTTCTAGTGTAAGGTATGTTCTCCAGCCTATTTGTCATGATTAAGTTGATTTGAAGGTTTATAGTATAGAAGTTGTAAATTCTTAAAGTGAAGATGATGACTATGGAATGAATTTGAAAGGAGATTTTGGATTAATTTGAGATTAAATTGAATATAATTCTTTGATTATGGTATTATGGATATTGTTATGGTTAGTTGAGAAATTTGGAAAACATTGTGTGGGATGTTTTATGGAGCCTATTGGTGTTGATAATATTATTGTGATTTTGGTATTGTTATTGTTGTTGGTTGTTGGATTGTGATTTCGGGCAAGGTATATAAACAGGGGAGATGCTGCCCAAATTTGGCAGATTTTAAACGGAATTAAATTGAAGGCTTAAGATGAGCGTATGACATTGAGCCTAAAAATAGTATGAATGGTTTATATGTAGATTTATGAGCTTCGAAGGATAAACGTTGAGTGGCTAAGGAGACCAAAAGGTATGTTAAGGCTAGTCTCTTTCTTTCAAAAGGCATGATTCCTGTGTTATGATTCCATGTATGTTTCCATAACCTTCTTACTTCCTAAAGTTAGAAGTTCATGATTCTTAAAAGCTTCTTATGATACAAAAGATGAGTTGTTTTCTATAATGAACATGATGATGATGATTTTAATTCTAGAAATTCCAAAGCTTATGATTTTAATGCTATTATGAGATTATTGAGCTTATTTCATGATTTCCTTGATTTTATTCATTGTTGTTGATCTCACTTTATAATCATTGTTCCTTCAAGGTGAGATATAGCGATGATGATTGTTCCATACTATAAATCGGAGGTTACCGATCTTACGTCACTCCGATAAAGTTGTAGCTTTTATTCGGGCTCTCATGCATGCTACTTATATTATATATGTATATGATATATATATATGTATATAGGGGATATGGGGAAAGGTGAGGCTTTATATACGCATAACCACCTGATCAGTTGATATACTATGATATCGTCCCGGACGCGGGATATATGGGTAAATGGATCGTGCTGCACGTTCTGTAGCAATATAATATATTTATGGATCGGGCTGCATGTTCCACAGCACTATTATGTTATATATGTATATGAGAAATGTTTCCTTCTGAAAGCTAAGCATGCATGGTTTTCGCCTTATGAGGCAATCAGATGTACATGTTATCCTTATCTCATGTTATTTTCCGTATCTCTTGTTTATGTTGTTATTCATGCCTTACATACTCAGTACACTGTTCGTACTGACGTCCCTTGTTGTGGACGCTGCGCTCAAGCCTGCAGGTAGGCAGGGAGATGGATCAGATCCGTAGGTTCTTTTCAGCAAATTCCCAGGAGCACTCCACTTACTTCGGAGCTCCAGTCTATTTGATATTTGTCATTATGGTCACATGTATTCTATGTAGAGGCTCGTAGAGATCTGTGTATAGTTATACATTTCATAATGCTACCGGTTCATATCATTGTATAACTTTTTAGAAGCCTTGTCGGCTAGTGATGATGGGCATAATTGTTGAAGATTATATAGAGATGTGTCATTATGTTGTGATATATGTCCTTACAGATTATGATATCCATGAGATATCTTTATGGTCCACCCAGAAATGATTATAAGATGTATGTTCAGAGGTGCTCGGTGGGGTGCCCATCATGGCCCTCTAGCTGGGTCATGAAAGATGGCCTCGGGAATGGCTAGGGATTTCGATTAAAAACTAAAAAAAATCGGGGGATTCTAGTACCAGGTGCCCGCTATGGCGGCACTTCTGCCATCCCAGAGGCATTGCTGTTGCAGTGTGATTACCGCTGGGCCGGCCATATGTGTTGTTGGACATACCGCTATGGTGGCCTCACAGACGCTGTAGCGGTACCGCTGTAGTCGCACCGTTTCCGCTCTGGCGGTGACGGGCCAGTTATTTTCATTAAGTGTAATTTAAATAAACCTTAGACCCTCATTATTTCCCACTTCGAAACTAGAGCCTTGGGGAATAGTTCTTGGAGATATTTTGGAGGCATTCTTAGAGGTAAATCTTGCCCAATCCCTTATTCTTCCTTAATCACAATCATCCTAGATTTCTCCCTTCCCTTTAATAACCCCTTAGTGATGGAAGTTGAAAGAGGGTTTTTGATGAACTTTTCCCTAGGCTCATGTATAATTAAATTGATAATGTTTATGTCATATTTTGATGAATCTAACCTTATTAATCGTATATCTTCCATTTCTAGTGTTGAATTTCGGAATCGAAGACATAGGGTTTGTACCCAAATTGGGGGTTTTGTTTGAAATCAGAAATTAGGACAATCTTTGAGATAAATTAGCAATTAGTGGTTGGGTTATAATTACCTAGTGCATTATTTTGATATTTTGCTTCCCAATTTCCCGTTTTGCCCCTGTGGGCTCGTTTTCCCCAATTTCTAGGGTTGAAAGTGACCTAAAATGAATAGTAACAATATTAGTATCATTCTTTGTGATTTCTAATTTAGATTTCAATTATTCTTAGACTACTTTGGTTCTGAGGTTCAGCGGAAAGGCAAGGCAAAAGAGAGAGTTGTTGGTGTTACGGTTCGACCATCCAGGTAGGTTATAGCTTACCGTTGGTGAGACTTCGTAGAGCGAAGCACATATTTAGATTATATTGTCGGAGACATCATGTGAACCTTCAGGTATGAAGTCGGGTTGGATATTATCTTAGGTTGGTCCCTGTTGTATGTTGGGACTAGCAACCCCGTTATATGTGCTTTGATTGCTCTATTTTGTCGGCTTGATGCCGTGAGTCATTGGTAGATATTGAATTCTATTTTATCATCTTGATTATGATATTGTTGACATGCCCGCGCTTGGTAATTGTACTTAGATCTGTTGTTGGCATACCTACTGTTGGTACTTGTGATTCGGTTACATTATTGGCATACATTATTGCATCGTAAGAAATAAATGGAAGTGTAGGCTTCTAGGTGCATAGAAGACTAAAAAATGCATACTCCTAGAAGCCTAAAAAGCCACTACACATTATTAAAGTCAAAATAGCCTTTAATAAGCCTAGAAAACACAAAAACGGAAGCTTCCTTCGTTCACATTAGACCAGCCCCTCATGTTCACACTAGAGCTTCTAGAAGTCCTAATTTGGGCTGCAAGACATGTTCTTTCTGTGTGGCAGATCTTGGTATCTATTTTGCCTTAGTCGTGACAAGTTGGTATCAGAGCCCTAGGTCACCCGGTCTTTAATACAAAAACGTGTCTAGTATAGTCGCGTGGATCGGTATGATGAGCTCCGTACTTATCTGCGAGAGGCAATAGGATATTTAGGAAATATCACTTCCTTTCTTTTTTTCGTGCCACTTTATTCAAATTGGTATCTGACTCTTATTTCTTCTCTCACAGATGGTGAGGACTCGAGCTACTATGGCCTGAGGGCAGGTGCCAGAGCTTGCAGCTAAGGCTGGCACTCGAGGGTGAATGACAGCCATAGGGCGCGGCAGAGCGAGAGACGGTGTTACTACACCCGGCGGGGGTTCACAGACTAGGGTTGGGGCGCAGACCCCTGAGCAAGAACCTACGCGGGCAGCACATCTCACTGCAGCTATGGATCTACACATTGATGCGATACCCACTCCTGGTGATGAGATTAGGCCCATGGAGGGCGCTGTTATGACTACTTCTGATCAGGACTTGATCGGGAGATTCAGGAAGTTTGAGCTGCCAAGGTTTGCTGGTACCTCGTCTGAGAATGCATATGAGTTGATTCTTGATATTCATGAGTTGCTGCACCATATGGGGATAGTAGAGACCCACAGCGTGGATTATGTGTCGCACCAGTTTCATGGCAACGCGAAGACATGGTGGAGGTATTTTGTGGCGTGCAAACCTGAGGGTTCTCCTCCTTTGACTTGGACTTAGTTCTATCGGGACTTCCTTGAGAAGTATGTGCCCCGATCTTTGAGAGAGGCGCGTAGGGGGCAGTTTTTACAGAGGGGCATGTCTTTGGAGTCGTATGTGACCCGTTTCCTTTATCTAGCCCGTTATTCTACTCCGTTGATCCCTACAGAGGCCGATAGGATCAGGCGCTTTGTTGGAGGACTAGTGGGCTCTCTACAAATACTTTGTCTTCAGATGGAGTCCATGGGGGCTTCCTTCCAGTCCATTATCGAGCATGCTTCTATGGTTGAGGGCGCTAAGGCCCGTGCTTTTGGTGGTAGTGACAAGAGGCCACGTCAGACTAGCAGTTTTAGGGGTTCTGGTTCGAGTGGTGCCGGTCAGTTTTTGAGGCCACCTCATCCATATTCCGGTCCTTCGGTGCATTCAGAGTTATCGGCTTCCTCTAGTGAGCCACCTAGGCAGAGATCTCGTGAGAGTTCGTTCTCCAGACCAACGGACAGGGCTGCTTCATCTGGGTCTTCAGCTTCCATGTTTCAGCATTCGTCTCCTCTTACCTATTATTCTTATGGAGAGGTTGGGCATATTGCTAGGAGATGTCCCCGAACCAGGCGGGATTATCAGTCACCGAGGACTCCTTTATTATCTGGTGGTAGAGGTGGGACTTCTCTGAGCGGCGGTGCTCCGTCAGGCCGCGGTACTTCCCGTGGTTCTAGAGGTGGGTCCTAGCCAGTTAGGGGTGGTTTGCAGAGTATGAGAGGGTGATCTTAGACTGATCGTAGTGGAGCCCATAATTACTCATTTCTTAGTAGGCCCGAGGCAGAGGCCTCAGATGTTGTGATTTCAGGTACAATTTATGTCCGTCATAGAGCAGCATCTGTGTTATTTGATCATGGATACACTTATTCGTATGTATCTACATTTCATGTCATTGGTTGGGGTTTTGCCTTGTGATAGACTAGATATACCTGTTCATGTGTCTACTCCGATCGGAGATTCTGTGATTGTTGATCGAGTCTACCGATCCTGTTTGGTTACTTTTATGGGGTATGACACTTGGGTTGATTCGATGATTCTCGATATGGTGGGCTTTGATATTATATTGGATATGTCCTGGCTTTCTCCCTATCGTACCATTTTGGACTGTCACGGTAAGACAATCACCTTAGCCATGCATCCCTAGGCTTGGGTGGAGAGGTACTCCTAGTCCCGCCCCGAAGAAGATCATTTCCTTCCTTCGGGCGAAGAAGTTAGTAAGTAAGGGGTGTTTAGCGTATTTGGCGCATGTTCGTGATACGACTGTTGCATCTCCAACCCTCGAATCTATCCCTATTATGAGCGAGTTCACGAATGTATTCCGGTTGGATCTGCCAGGTATGCCACCCGATCGCAACATTTATTTTTATATCGATGTGGACCCGGGCACTCATCCTATTTCCATCGCACCATATTGAATGGCGCCTGCTGGTTGAGAGAGATTAAGGAGCAGCTACAGGATTTGTTGAGTAAAGGGTTCATTAGACCGAGTGTCTCTCTTTGGGGTACTCCTGTGTAATTCGTGAAGAACAAACATAGGACCATGAGGATGTGTATTGAATACCGCCAGTTGAACAAGGTCACTATTCGGAACAATTACCCTATGCCTCGTATGGATGATCTGTTTGACCAGCTTCAGGGTGCTTCAGTGTTTTCGAAGATTGATTTGCGTTCCGACTATAACCAATTAAATATCAGGGTAAAGGATATTCCGAAGACTGCATTTTGGATGAGATATGGCCACTCTGAGTTTCTAGTGATGTCTTTTAGGCTTACCAATGCCCCGGCTACGTTTATGACCTTGATGAATAGCATCTTTAGACCATTCCTTGATTCCTTTGTGATTTTGATTATTGATGACATCTTGGTGTATTCCAAGAGTAGAGAGGACCATGAGAGATATCTTCGATCTGTTCTTGGATTATTGAAGAAACATAGCCTGTTTGCTAAGTTTTCTAAGCGTGAGTTCTGGTTGGAATCTATAGCATTCTTGGGCCATGTTGTGCCTAAGGATGGGATTATGGTTGATCCCTAGAAGATTGAGGTTGTGAGGGGGCCCACTACAGTTACTAAGATTCGTAATTTTATAGGTTTGGCTAGTTATGACCGTCACTTTGTGAAGGGTTTTGCTGCCATTGCTTCATCCTTGGCCAGATTGACTCCGAAAGATGTTCCCTTCCAGTGGGCGGATGATTGTGAGGAGAGCTTTCAAAAGCTCAAGCTTCTTTTGACTACAGCCTCGATCCTAGCCTTACCTGTGGAAGGTAATGATTTTGCTATCTATTGTGATGCCTCCCGTATGGGTTTGGGTGCGGTGTTGATGTAGGAGGGTAGAGTGATAGCTTGTGCTTTCTGTCAGTTAAACGTTCATGATAAGAATTACCCTACCCATGATTTGGAGTTTTTAGCCGTAGTGTTCGCTTTGAAGCTTTGGAGGCATTATTTATACGGTGTCCATTGTGTGGTTTTCACCAATCCCCGTAGCCTTCACCATGTGTTTACCCAGAGAATTCTTAATTCCAGGCAGCGCTGATGGACGGAGCTCCTAAAGGACTATGACATCTCTATTCTGTATCATCCCAGGAAAGCCAATGTGGTGGCTGATGCCTTGAGTCGCAAGGCAGTGAGTATGGGGAGTTTAGCTCGATTGATTATTTTCGAGCGTCCGTTGGCCATGGAGGTTCAGACTCTAGCCAACAGTTTCGTCCGTCTTGATATTTCAGCCCCGGGCAGGAATTTTGCTTCTATAGAGGCGAGGTTGTCTTTATTGGATCGGATCAGGGCTCCCTAGTTGAGTAAAATCCGAGATACGGTTTCGAAATATGAGCCCATGTAGGCCGTGATTGATTCTAAGGGCATTCTAAGGATTAGAGGACGCGTGTGCGTTCCTCGTGTTAGTGATTTGATTTAGTTGATCTTATCTGAGGCCCATAACTCTCGCTATTCCATTCATCCGGGGGCGACTAAGATGTACCGTGGCTTGAGACAGCACTATTTGTGGCGTCGAATGAAGAGAGATATAGTTGGTTTTGTGGCTAAGTGTAAACATTGTCACCAGGTAAAGTATGAGCATCAGTGACCCGATGGGGTGCTTCAGAGGATGCCCATTCCTGAGTGGAAGTGTGAGAGGATTACCATGTTTTTTGTCACGGGTCTTCCGAAAACCCTTGGCAAGTTTGATTCTATTTGGGTGATAGTGGATCGGTTGACTTAGTCCACTAAATTAGTTCCAGTTCAGGTTTCCTATACCGCAGAGAAGTTAACTAATATGATTATTAGGGATATTATGATATTGCATGGGGTCCCTATTTTTGTTGTATCTGATCGGGGTACTATCTTCACTTCCCATTTCTGGAGGGCATTTCATAAGGAGTTGGGTACCCGATTAGATCTCAGCACAGCTTTTCATCGCCAGATCGATGGCCAGTCCGAGCGGACCATTCAGGTGCTCGAGGACATATTGAGAGCATATGTTATTGATTTTGGCAGTCATTGGGAGCAACACTTACCATTGGTATAGTTTGCGTACAATAACAACTATCATTCGAGTATTGGTATGGCGCCTTTTGAGGCCTTGTCGGGTAGGAGATGTAGATCTCCGATTGGTTAGTTTGATGGGTTCGAGGCTTGACCGTGGAGTACGGACTTGTTGAGATAGTCCTTTGATAGAGTGAGAGTTATTCAAGCTAGAGAGTCCTTTGATAGAGTGAGAGTTATACAAGCTAGAGTGTCCTTTGATAGAGTGATAGTTATTCAAGCCAAGCTTTTGGCAGCTCAGAGTCGGCAAAACATGTATGCGGACCGGAAGGTCCAGGATTTGAAGTTTACTATTAGTGACCAGGTTCTGTTGAAGGTTTCACCCATGAAGGGTGTTATGAGGTTTGGTAAGAGGGGCAAGTTAAGCCCCAGGTATATTGGTCCGTTTGAGATTATGGACTGTATCAGTGATGTAGCTTATGAGTTGGGATTGCCGCCAGGCTTGGCGGGAGTTCATCTTGTTTTTCATGTTTTGATGCTGAAGAAGTACCATACCGACGGTGCCTGTCCGTTGGGATTCTATATTGCTTGATGAGAATTTGACTTATGAGAAGGAGCCTATCACGATCTTGGATAGGCAGGTTCGAAAGTTGAGGTCAAAGGAGATTGCTTATGTGAAGGTGCAATGGAAGCACTGTCCTGTCGAGGAGGCTACTTAGGAGACTGAGTCCGACATGCGTAGCCAATATCCCAAGTTGTTCACTGATTCAGGTATTTCCCTGCTTTCCTTCTTTTCTTCGCTCGAGGATGAGCGATGGTTCAATTGGTATCTGATGTAATGACTCGTTTGGTCGTTGTAGTGTTTTCGACATTTTTGCCTATTTTCGAGCATTGATTATCTCATTTTTGACACGAGGGGACCGTTGGCACGCTTCCTGAGGTATCTAGACCAAATTCGGGCAACTTATGTGAAATATAAGCTTAAAAGTGAAAAATGATTGACCCAAAGTTGACTTTTGGGTAAACAAATCTTTTTTGAAATTTCCTCAATTCTGAGAGGTCCGGATGGTCGCTTAGAACTTGTGTGTGTATTTGGTTTGGTTCCCAATGCACTTGGATGTATTTTGGGACTTGGGCTGGAAATTAGAACTAAGGCGTCGGGGGTTGACTCAGTCAACGAGGCCTCCGTTAGGAATTTCGAGGCCACGAGCGCGTTGGTAGTATATTTTTGTATGGGTCTGTGTATATGGTTTGTGAGCAGATGGCCTCGGGAATGGCTCGGGATTTCGATTGAAGACTTAGAAAAATCAGGAGATTCTGGTACCTAGTGCCCGCTATTGCGGTGTGATGGCCGTTGGGTCGGCCATGCATATTGTTGGCCATACCGCCATGGCAGCCACACAGGCACTGTAGCGGCGCCGCTTTAGCGGCACCGTTACTGCCGTAGCGGTAACGGGCCAGTTATTTTCATTAAGTCTGAGTTAAATAAGCCTTAGACTCTCATTATTTCCCACTTCGAAATCAGAGTCTTGGGAACAGTTCTTGGAGATATTTTGTAGGCATTCTTGGAGGTAAATCTTGCCCATTCCTTTACTCTTTCTTAATCACAATCATCCTAGATTTCCCCCTTCCTTTTAAAAACCCCTTAGTGATGGAAGTTGAAAGAGGGTTTTTGATAAACTTTTCCCTAGGCTCATGTATGAGGAAATTAATGATTTTTATGTTAGATCTTGATGAATCTAAGCTTATTAATCATACATCTTCCATTTCTAGTGTTGAATTTCGAAATCGAAGACTTAGGGTTTATACCCAAATTGGGGGTTTTGCTTGAAATCAGAAGTTAAGCAAATCTTTGAGTTAAATTAGCAATTAGCGAAAAGGCAAGGCAAAGGAGTGAGTTATTGGTGTTGTGGTTCGACCCTCCAGGTAGGTTATGACTTACCTTGGTGAGACTTCGTATAGCGAAGCACATATTTAAATTATATTGTCAGAGACAGCATGTGAACCTTCGGGTATGAAGTCGGGTTGGATATTACCTTAGGTTGGGCCCTGTTGTGTGTTCGGACAAGCCACCCCGTTATGTGTGCTTTGATTGCTCTATTTTTCCGGCTTGATGTCGTGAGTCATTGGTAGATATTGAATTCTATTTTATCATCTTGATTATGATATAGTTGACATGCCCGCGGTTGGTAATTGTACTTTGATATGTTGTTGGCGTACCTACTATTGGTACTTGTGATTCGGTTACATTACTGGCATACCCACTATTGGTACTTGTGATTCGGTTGCATTATTGGCATGCCCACTGCTGGTACTTATGATTCGGTTATATTATTGGCATACCCACTGTTGGTATTTGTGATTCGGATATATTGTTGGCGTACCCATTGTTGGTGCTTGTGATATTGAGCATGATTATTGATATGAAGCATGCATTAAACACACTCTTATTTTCATGAGATGTTGTTGAGATTTTGATGATATTTGATGAATACTTGATGAGTTGGATTCAGTTTTACTTGAGTGACATGAGACGGCCGATGTCCGATGTTCATACTAGAATCGTTGATTGAGTGAAATTATGCTGATGTCTGATGATCAATTCCGGAATCGTTGTTGCACGGCCGATATCCGATGTTAGTTCTAGAATCATTGTTAGTGCATGGACGCCGCGGGTCCCGAAGGGTGGTGCCGGTGAGAACCCCCAGTGGGCAAAGATCCGGGGTCCCGTCTGTCTATTGGGTAAAGATCCAATCGACGCCGCACGTCGATGGTCCGTCGAATATGTCGACGACCCATCGACGATGACTGGTGTCCTGTAGATTTTTCTGATTCAGTTCAGATAACGTCGATTCGATTCGTTCAACTTCTAACTCTATAAATTATCAGGAATATCTGTTGGTACCCTCGTACACGGGGTAAGACATTTTCTACCTCTAAACTCGGGCTCGGGTCTCTATTCCAAGGGCTTGCCCGAGTAGGAACCCATGGGTTCTACCACTATGAACACGAGGGGTGTAACAGTCTCTCCCCCTTAGGAACATTAGTCCTCAACTGTTCGAACAATCCCGGGTTATAAAAATTTTGGCAGAGTTTCCCCTGTACTTATACCAATCCACCCTGAACGCAACAACCCAAAATGATGCCACACAGGGCCATATACTATAACACACAATACCATGGCCTCACACGACCAGTCATGAAAACTGAAATGAAATAATACCTGGGGAATATGATGTCTCAGATCGAACCTCGTATACTGCTGGGAACAAATGCGGGTACTCAATCTTCATTGCCTCTTCCGCTTCCCAAGTCACTTCCTCAACATTCTTATTCCTCCACAAGACTTTAACCGAAGCTACATCCTTGGTCCGCAACCGACGGACCTGTCTGTCCAATATAGCCACTGGAACTTCTTCGTATGAGTACTGCTCAGTCACCTGAATATCGTCCAATGGTATAACTCTTGAAGGATCACCGATACACTTACGAAGCATAGATACATGGAATACCGGATGTACCGACTCTAACTTAGAAGGCAATCCTAGCTCATATGCGACCGTGCCCACTGTGCGAATGATCTTATATGGCCCAATATATTGAGGGCTCAACTTACCCTTCTTACCAAACCTCATCACTCCCTTCATAGCCAAAACTTTCAGGAACAGCCAGTCGCCTACCTCGAACTGTAGCTTACGTTGCCGATTATCCGCATAGGATTTTTGTCGGCTCTGAGCTATTAGCAACCTCTCTCTAATCACTTTCACCTTATCAAGTGATTGCTGAATTAAATCTAGGCCTAGTAACTGATTCTCCCCGACATCGAACCACCCTATGGGCGATCTGCATCTTCGCCCATATAAAGCCTCATAAGGAGCCATCTGAATATTGGAATGGTAACTGTTGTTGTACGTAAACTCAATAAGAGGCAAATGATCATCCCAAATTCCTTAAAAGTCAAGTACACAAGCTCTAAGCATATCCTCAAAGGTCTGTATAGTACGCTTCGCCTGCCCATCTGTCTGGGTGTGAAACGCAATACTAAGACTCACCTGAGTCCCCAATCCTTGCGGAAAAGACATCCAGAATTTGGCTGTGAACTGTGCTCCCCTATCTGAAATAATGGCTGAAGGAATACCATGAAGTCGTACAATCTCCTTAAGATAAATCCTTGCATAATCCTCGGCTGCGTAAGTAGTTCTGACAGGCAGAAATGAGCTGACTTTGTGAGCCTTTCAACTATGACCCATATCGAATCGCACTTCGACTGAGTACGGGGCAACCCTGTAATAAAATTCATATTAATTACCTCCAACTTCCATGTCGGAATCTCCATGGCCTGCAACACGCCTCCGGGCTTCTAGTGCTTTATTTTGACCTGCTGACAATTTGGATACTGAGCGATAAATTATGCTACATCTCTCTTCATACCATCCCACCAATAAACTTCCTTGAGACCATGGTACATCTTCGTTGATCCTGGATGAATGGAATAGCGGGAGTAATGTGCCTCTCCTATAACCTGCTGACGGAGTCCTGAAACATTAAGGACACATAATCTTCCTCGATACCTGTGTACCCTCTGTGATCACAAAGGGTGTCTTTTCTTTCTGAGAGGCTGTATCCCGGTAATAAACTAAAACAGGATCCTTATACTGACGCTCCTTTATCTCTACTACCAAGGATAATACCGCTGTATCTTGAACAGTAACTCCTGCATCACCAGAATCTATCAATCGAACTCCAAGGCTAGCCAATCGATGAACCTCACAGACTATTTCTCTCCTCTCTGGCGACATGTGAGACAAACTACCCATAGATTTTCGAATGAGGGCATCGGCTACTACATTAGCCTTCCCGGGATGATACAGAATATCCACATCATAATCTTTTAACCTCTCCAACCATCGCCTCTGATGCAAGCTCAAGTCCTTCTGCGTAAAGATGTACTGGAGACTCTTATGATCATTATAGATATCAACATGGACACCGTATAAGTAGTGCCTCCACATCTTCAAGGCATAAATCGCTGCTGCTAACTCAAGATCATGGATTTGATAATTATTTTCGTGCTTCTTCAACTGTCTAGAAGCATAAGCGACAACCTTGCCGTGCTGCATCAGCACACAGCCCAATCCAACACCTGAAGCATCACAATATACCGCATAGTCATCTGCTCCTTCTGGAAGAGTCAAAACTGGTGCCAAAGTTAGCTTATCCTTCAACGTCTGAAAACTCTGCTCACAAGCTTCTGTCCATTGGAACTTAGCTGAGTTCTGAGTCAATTTGGTCAATGGGGCTAAAAGAGAGGAAAATCCTTCTACAAACCTTCTATAATAACCTGCCAAGCCCAAGAAATTACATATCTCCGTTGGTGCTGTGGGCCTTGGCCAATTCTTCACAGCCTCAATCTTCTGGGCATCCACTCTAACGCTTTCCTCTGAAATAATGTGACCTAGAAAAGCAACAGAGTTCAACCAGAACTCATACTTAGAAAACTTGGCATACCACTCTTTATCTCGAAGAATTTCAAGTATTGTCCGTAAATGTTCGGCATGATCGGCCTCTGACGGCGAATAAACCAGAATATCATCTATGAACACAATCACGAACAAATCTAGAAAGGGCCAGAATACACGATTCACCAAATCCATGAATATAGCCAGGGCATTAGTTAGCCCGAATGACATAACACGAAACTCATAGTGGCCATACCTAGTTCGGAATGTCGTCTTCAGAATGTCCTCTTTCTTGACCCTGACCTGGTGATATCTTGACCTCAAGTCTATCTTCGAGAAATATTTATCACCTTGTAGCTGATCGAATAAATCATCGATCCTCGAAAGCGGATACTTATTCTTTACATTCACTTTATTCAATTGCTTATAATCAATACACATTCGCAAAGAGCCATCCTTCTTTCTCACAAATAACACCAGCGCTCCCCACGATAATGTACTAGGCCTGATAAAGCCCTTCTCGAGCAAATCTTTCAACTGCTCCTTCAATTCCTTCAACTCCGCAGGTGCCATCCTATAAAGAAGGATAGATGTTGGTTGAGTGTCTGGCAATAGGTCAATAGTGAAATCAATCTCCCTCTCTGGAGGAATGCCTGGAAGCTCATCTGGAAATACCTCTTGGAACTTATTCACCACACGAACAGATTGAAGAGTCGGCGACTCTGCTTGCACATTTTGAACTCGAACTAGGTGAAAAATATACCCTTTTCGGATCATCTTCTCTACCTTAAGGTTGGAAATAAACCTACCTCTAGGCGAAGCAGCATTGCCCTTCCACTCTAGGACTGGCTCACCTGGAAACTGGAATCGAACCATCTTTGCTCTTCAATAAACATTAGCATAACAAGAAGTCAACCAGTCCATGCCCATAATAACATCGAAGTCGATCATATCTAACTCAATTAGATCTGCTATGGTATGGCGGTCACAAACTATAACAACACAGTCTCGGTATACCCGCATAGCTATAACCGAGTCACCAACTGGTGTAGACACCTCAAAAGGTCTAATCAACTTTGGCTCTACCCCAAACTTTCCCGCAACAAGGGGCGTAACATATGATAAAGTGGAACCTGGATCAATCAGTGCATAAACATCATGGGAGGAAACTGTTAATATACCTGTGACAACATCAGGAGACATCTCACGGTCCTGTCTACTAGCCATTGCATACACGCGGTGCTGGGGACCGCTCGAGCTGGATGCTTCACTCCTTCCCCCTACCTCGCCCTGCTGGCATCTGAAAAGCTTTCCCTCAAGGACGCACTGCAAACGATGAGCCAACCATAGACCCTGTAGGCTGAACCATACCTGAACCAACCCCTATCGGGCACTCCGTTATCTTGTCGCCTGGCTGTCCAAAAGCGTAGCAAACATCTGAACCCAACCGACACTGACATGTATGTAACTTTCGACACTGGGTACATCGCGCAAAAGGGGCCTCATCTGGCCTGACTCTGGCCAGTATTGAGAGCCTGCCGCTCTAGAACTTTTGCCCGCCACGGAATAAGAAGACCGGTCAAACCTCGGACCTGGGAACCACGGAGGTGCACTCCCTGCCGGCTAATAAGAATACCTGGGATGTTGCTGTCTCTGTCCTCCCCTGAACTCACTATCCATATAAAAAGACCTAGACCTCTTACCATGGCTCCGGTCACGCTCACGCTCTATCCTCCGCTGGCATTTATGATCCTCCAAATTCTGTGCATACGCCTGTATACGGGAGATGTCCATGCCTGGCTATAATGCAGTAGTCGTGCACTCATCTATCAAGTGTGGCCCTAGTCCAGCCACGAAGCGATGAACTCTATCTTTCATCTCAGCCACTATAGGGCATACCTAGCCAAGGAGGAATCCGCAACTTTTGTAGCGCAAAAAAAAAAATTGAACCAAACTAGTACCAAAAAAAAAATGTTAATAGGTTTCACGCACGAAATTCGTGCGTGAAAGGACCAAAGTGCAAAAATGGACTTTGGGCCTTTCACGCATGAAATTCGTGCGTGAAGGAGTCTTTGCCCAAGATCAGTTTCTTATGCTTCTTCCTTACTATGACGGAAATCATGATTTCCAAGTTGCAGGCATTTATTATCATGATTTGCAAGTTGTACGTGCAGCCGGGCTTGACAGTATCTATTATTAGAGTCCGGAACCAAAATGCCCCCAAAAAAATCACTTTGAACCAAAAAAAAAATCAATATTTTTTTCTATAATGCAGTAAAATACTGCGTTATAGAAACAGTACCAAAAAAAAATTGGCCAACTTTATTTTTTGCAACACTTAGTGTTTTTTTCCATACTTTGACCAATGATTAGTCGTGTGTCAAGACTCCGAAACATCAATATTTTATATAGAACCTGATATTTTTTTCTGCGTACAATAATGTAGGCCCAATACATCAAGGATACGTAGACGTTCGGATCGTCATTTTAGGGGTTGAAAAGGTGCCCGAAGTAAGTTTTATTTGAAAAAACATAGTGTTTATTTCATACTTTGACAAATGATTAGCTGTGTGTCAAGACTCCGAAACGTCAATATTTTATATAGAACCTGATATTTTTTTCTGCGTACAATAATGTAGGCCCAATACATCAAAGATACGTAGACGTTCGGATCGTCATTTTAGGGGTTGAAAAGGTGCCCGAAGTAAGTTTTGTTTGAAAAGACTTAAGTGTTTTTTTCCATACATTATTGTACGCAGAAAAAAATATCAGGTTCTATATAAAATATTGACGTTTCGGAGTCTTGACACACTACTAATCATTGGTCAAAGTATGGAAAAAACACTAAGTGTTGCAAAAAATAAAGTTGGCCAATTTTTTTTTTTTTGGTACTGTTTCTATAACGCAATATTTTACTGCGTTATAGAAATGTTTTTTTTTTGGTTAAAAGTGGTTTTATTGGGGGCATTTTGGTTCCGGACTCTAATAATAGACACTGTCAAGCCCGTTTGCACGTACAACTTGCAAATCATGATAATAAATGCCTACAACTTGCAAATCATGATTTCCATCATAGTAAGAAAGAAGCATAAGAAATTGATTTTGGGCAAAGCCTCCTTCACGCACGAATTTCGTGCGTGAAACCTATTAACGTATTTTTTTGTACTAGTTTGGTTCAACTTTTTTTTTGTGCTACAAAAGTCGCGGATTCAGCCAAGGAGTCGAAGTATACACAATACTCTTGCACATTCATACTGCCCTGCTTAATGTGTAGGAACCTATCTGCTCGGGCCCATCGGACTTCTGGAGGAAAATAATGGCGAAGAAAACCATCTGAGAACTCTCGCCACATAGCTGGAGGGGAATTTTCTCCCCTAGATAACTCCCATGCCTGATACCACTGTATCGAAATATCTCGGAGTCTATACGAAGCCAACTCCACTGACTCAACCTTATCCGCGTGCATAACTCTCAAAGTCCTCTGCATACCATCAATGAAATCCTGGAGGTCCATATTTTGTTTTACCACAGAAACCTCAGGAGGACCTAACCCAAGGAAGGTCTTAACCCTCAAACTACTTGCCCTGTCTGCTGGGTCAACACCAACTCCCTGCCGCTGTGCCTGGGCGGCTACTAACCTGGTCAACAACCATACCGCATCCCGAACATACTGGGCCTCTACATCCGGCTGAGGAACTGGGGCTGGTGCTGGAGGTGGGGTATGCGATGTCTCAGACGGCCCCTCACTCTGAATCTTATCCTGGGCCCTCGTGGCCTGTCGAGTACGACTAGTGGCCTCACTGGCCGCTCTCTTACCTTTCTGGGCAGCTATAGCTTTCTTGCGGGGCATCGCTAAAATCAGAACAATTCATCAGGATCGAATGCTTAACATAGGGCTCTATCGCACAATCTAAGAGAGAAAGAATGACATCATCCTAAATGTCCTGTATCCTCATTTTTATAAGTGTGGTACACAACATGCCCATAAACAAGACTCTACTAAACACGGTCTGTAGACAACTCTAGGACGAAACTGCTCTGATACCACTTCTGTCACGACCCAAACCGATGAGTCATGATGGGAGTCTGACCTCTAGTGACCAAACACCCCTAAATACTTTTCTGAGACAAACTGCACATCAAAGGCCCATAAATGGCACAAACTAATCTCATAAAAGGGAAGCATCAGAACTCTGTACAATCTACATATATATACACAACATGCGGAAGAACAGTGCAAGCTAACTAGGCTACATCATATACTGTACACAAAAACATAGAAGCCGACAAGGCTACATCATCTGGCTACTACATACAACTGTCTACAGACATCTATTGGAATAAAAGCTGTAGAAGGGACGAGACAGGGCCCCGTCATACCCATATGCATACATATCTCAAAAGGGGCATACCAAAACTGATATAGCTCCGGATCGAATAGAGCGTATTGACCACTGCTAGATCTAGAGGCCCTACTGAGCTGGACCACCTGTCTGTCTCCTTATACTTGCGGGCATGAATGCATCCCCCCGAGCAACGGGGAGTCAGTACGGATAATGTACCGAGTATGTAAGGCATAAGAACAACAACATATTTATACATGGGAATCATGGATAAGATCTGAACTCATAAACTAAAATGATTGACTGCATGTAGTTGTATGAATTAGTATCTGCTAAACCTGCATAAATCTGCGTAACTGATAATGCCTCTGTGGGCACATAATATGCATGCTCATACCAATCAATGATGACCGTGCATCTATATGAGTGTGTATATAACGCCTGATGTATGTTCGTATATAACGCCTGTAAGCCTCGTTGGCGTCTCATCGAATCATATTGGCGCCTCTGTGGCCATAATCAATATCATTATCATAGGAGTAATGCATATATAACGCTTTTATTTCTTCTCATACTTTACATATATCAAGTATTCGCGTATATAACGCCTGATATGCGTGTGCGCATATAACGCCTTCTAGTCAAATGTACATAAGTATATAATGAATGTAATGCATGACTAAGCTATATGCATAGGACTGGTTACATAAGACTGGACTCATGAATAGAAGGTTTACTCGTAAATGGGGTACATGAATCATCGAAGACTGAAGTACTTTAATGCTTCTCAGAGTAGAGTAATATGGAAGCTCGCTTACTCGCTTGTTGGATCACATCATAGGATCATGCCAAAAGAAGGAAAGGAATGACCTTAACATACCTTGGAGTATACTCAACTGTCCAACTTCTACCTCTCGAACTTGCAAGTCTACAATTAAGATAACATAAGGCATAATTAGACTATTTACTTCACTTACTAACCATCCTCAAATACGTATAACGATCAACGAACTATTAGACAATAAATTCCTTTGTGAGCTTACAACTCTCCAACTCCTCATTCGATCCTACATCAACTACAATACTCACATCAACAATGACAACACACACACACACACACACACACACACACACACACATATATATATATATATATATATATATATCAAAATATACGGAAACCCGTTTCCAATCATCTCCTAAAGCAACCCTATATCACTACATTGCCCATCATCAACTTAACACTTCCACAATTACATTCTCCTCACTTAACATCACTAAACTCTTGATAACCAACTTAAATATAAGGGTAGAAATCATTTACATACCTTGAGGGGGTCAACAATCCCAATAATCACTTCACTTCAACTCCCTAAACTTTACAACTTTGAAGAAACCCTAGAAACCACCTTCTTCTTCACCATCTCGGGTTTACGGGGTCCGGGTCTTGTCAAATCTTCACTAATATGATGGAAAATATTAGAAGAGAATATATTAGGGTTTTCTAATTTTTAGAAGGAGGAAAATATGAAATAGGGTCGTGGACCACCTATTTATACTTGGAAGCCAAAAGGCTACAGCGGTCCGGTTTGACGAGCGGGTCGACGGCCCGTCGACTTGCACCGTTGACCTTCGCCTGCAGATGCAAGGCTGCAGAATCCAATCGACACCGCATGTCGACAGTTCGTCGTACATGTCGACGATCCGTTCGATTCCATTCGTTCAATTTCTAACTCTATAAATTGCCAGGAAAATCTGCTGGTACCCTCGTACATGGGGTAAGACATTTTCTACCTCCAAACTCGGGATCGTGTCTCTATTCCAAAGGCATACCCAACTAGGAACCCATGGGTTCTAGCATTATGAACACGAGGGGTGTAACACTTATAAGGGCATATCAGAAGTCAGAAAATCCAGAGTTGATGCTCTCCAAAAGAATATGAAATGTTCATGATGAAAGATGATGAAGACATTGAATCCATGTTTACTCGTTTTAGTAAGATCCTTGGTGAACTGAAATCACTTAGATCTGTCTATACGAGTGGGCAACAGGTAACAAAACTGGTAAGAAGTTTTCCTAAGGCATGGTAGACAAAAGCTATCATCCTTAAGAGTTCAAAACTGGATGATATGACATATGATGAACTCAGAGGAAATATTATGGTCTTTGAGACAAATCATATCAAAAGATATACTCAAGAAGAAAACAAAAATACTGTTGCATTCAAAGCTACCACTGAATAAAGTGAAGATGATGATGACAGCAATTAGGCCCTTGCTATGATTAACCGAGGAGTCAAAAGCATCCTGAGGAAAAGGAGACAAAAACCACGAAGTGGTTACAGAAACAATGATGAAAGATGCTATCAATGTGGAAAGCCAGGACATATTAAAGCTGAGTGTCCAGGACTGAAAAATAAAAACCATAGAAACAGCACACGTGCAGATCATATGGAGCCTGGAGTGATGAAGATGAATCAGAATATGAAGATGTAACAAACATATGCTTCATGGACAAATCAGACACCAGTGAGGTAAGAACTCCTACTTGCTCTAAATGCGTTGATCTTCAAGCATCTTTTGACTTGGTCACTGATGACCTTCAAAAGATGATCGATGCATACAATAAGTTGGCAAAGGAAAAGAAGGACTGGCAAATTATTCTTGAAGCAAGTAAAATTGAAGTAGACCTGCTCCAAAAAGAACTAGGTGAAATCAAAATGCAATTGAACAACATTAAGAAGTCACCTAGCCACAGTTCTGTCGGATCAAACAAGATCACCAATAATACAGATAGGAAGTTCAGTTTTAATAATGGCCAGTCGACTAGTAGCAAATCATCAACTGAATTCTATTCTATATCAAATGATTTTCCTAAAAGTTTCTCATGTTATTCTTGTGGTAAAAGGGGTCATAAATCTTTCAACTGCAAATACAAGAATACAAATTCTGGAAAATGGTTTTGGAGGTCCAACGTCACAAATGTTGGGTAAGATATACCGCTAACCCTCCAGGACCCAAAACAGCTTGGGTAGCTAAAAGAAATTGATTTTTCTGTCTTACAAGAACAACCCAAGAAGAGATTTAAAAAGTACATATCGGTAATTGATAGTGGGTGTTCCAGACACATGACCGGAAAAAGGGAAAATTTTAAATCAGTGAAAAGGATCGACGGAGGACAAATCAGATTTGGAGATAATGCAAAAGGAGATGTTGTTGGAGTTAGATGCATCACTCTGAGTCCATCCTATGATTTAGTTGAAGTATAGTTGGTAAATGGACTCAATTATAACATCCTTAGCATTAGTCAACTATGTGATGCAGATGCCATCAAGTGCACTCTAATTCAAGCTAAGAGAAATCTCATCATCTTTGGTGAAAGAGTAGATAATATCTACGTGCTAAGTAATTTTGATCTCCCTATTCTTACTTTTCTTGCATCAATAGCTAATGGTCCTTGCCTTTGGCATAGAAAACTAGGTCATGCTAGCATGCAAATTCTTGAAAAACATTCCAAACTTGAATTAGTTCTTGGCCTTCCTAAACTAAATTTTTCAAAAAATCATATTTGTGACGCATGTCAATTAGGGAAAAAAACTCGCACCACTTTTAAACCCAAGGACATTGTTAGTACCATCAAGCCTCTTCAACTTCTTCACATAGACTTTTTTTGGACCTACTAGAACAGCTAGCATAGGTGGTAAAAAGTATGGATTTGTTGCTGTAGATGATTTTTCCAGGTTTACATGGGTCATGTTTTTGACTCATAAAGATAAAGCTTTTGAAAAATTCGAGACATTTCTCAAAAGAGTTCAACTAGAAAAAGGATATTTCATTTTGAATGTTGTGATTCTTTAGGTGATAGTTGTCTTTAGTATGGACATTGGAGTTGCCTCCAAGGATATATGAGATTATATGCGCGTATCGTATGGTTATGAGGGTTTAAGTTCATATAATAAGCTACGGAAGGATTGGAGGGCAAGTGGATTAAGGAAATTAAGTTTGTTGGATTTTGGAGAAAATATGAGGGGCAATTTTAGTCTAACTTGGAGAAAGAATATCTTTTAGTATATGAGGAGTTTTGGAGCAAAGAAAAATCCTAAATTGAAGTTCTAGTTTCCAACGCAACAAACCGTTCGTCGATAGGACATCGGAGTAGAGAGTTATGGATGTTACAAGTTAGGCTGCCGGAGCAGAAATTTACCCGACGCGAACGGGACCAAAGGGCCGCGAACGCGAAGGGAAAATTTTAAGTCGGTGCTAAACTGACTTTAACACCCTATATAAGGGGAAAACCCCCTCATTTTCGCCCACAATATTTCCCAAAGGTTCAGCCAACATACATCGGTGTGTGTGTAACATAAAAGTGAGGGATTGGAGTGGTTTCAAGTGACGGGGATTGTATACGAGGCTCAGGAAACATGTAGCTGTGAGTGTAGTCTCATTTTGCGGTGGATTTTGGCTTGGATTCAAAGTAAATATTGAAGATATTGCTGCTCTAGCAAGAATAAGGTATGAATCTCTCCTTATTAATATTAATTTCGGTTTATTAGTGGAGATAAAGTTATTAACTAGTCGTATTATAAGTTGGTTAGTTGAGAAATATGTAAAAGATCATGTGGGATGTTTTAGGGAACATATTGGTATTGATAATGATGTTGTTGATGTTGGTATTAGTATTGTTGTTGTTGGTTGTTGATATTATGATTTCGGGCTAGGCATATAAACAAGGGAGATGCTGCCCGAATTTCAGCAGATTCTAAATGGATTTAAATTAAAGGCTTAAAATAAGCATGTGACAATGAGCCTAACAATAGTATGAATGGTTTATATGTAGATTTACGAGCTTGAAAGGATAAACGTTGAGTAGTTAAGGAGACAAAAAGGTATGTCAAGGCTATTCCTCTTTCTTTCTAATGGCATGATTCTTTTCCTATGAACGCATGCATGACTTCCATAATACCGTTATTTTTGAAAATACTAGAAGTTCATGATTCTCAAAATCCTTATGACGCTAAAGACGAATGTTTTCTATAATGACCATGATGATGATTCTGATGGTCCCATTTCTTGAGATTCCAAAGTTATGGTTTTAATGTCATTATGAGATTACTGAGCTGGTTTCCATATTATTGATTATAATTGTTGATGTTGATCTCATCTTATGATTTTGTTCTTTCAAGTTGAGATATATGCAAGATGATAATTCCATAATGAAAATCGGAGGTTACCGACCTTAAGTCACTCCGATGTATTTATAGCTTTTGTTTGGGCTCTCATACATGCAATTTACATTATGCATATGTAACATAATATATTTATGGATCGGGTCGTACGTTCCTCGGCACTAACATAATATATTTATGGATCCGGCCGTACATTCCTCGGCACTAACATATGATATTTAAGGCACTAACATAATATATTTATGGATCGGGTCGTACGTTTCTCGGCACTAACATATGATATTTATGGATCGGGCCACACGTTCCTCGGCACTAACACATATGGATCGGGCCGTACGTTCCTCGGCACTAACATATATGGATCGGGCTGCACGTTCAAGAACATATGATATTTATGGATCAGGCCGTACGTTTCTCGGCACTAACATATATGGATCGGGCTGTACGTTCCTCAACACTAACATTTATGGATCGGGTTGCACGTTCCGCAGCACTAACACTTATATTATATATATACATATATGTACTTACTTACATATGATTTTTTAGATTCATGCATTACATATTGTACGTTCTCAGATGACAGGTTACCTCTCCTATTCCATGTTACGTTTCATATCTATATTATGTTGTTATTCATGCCTTACATACTCAGTACATTGCTCGTACTGACGTCCTTTGCTATGGACGCTGCGTTCATACCCGCAGGTTGAGGTAGTCAGTCCGGCATCCCAACGAAGTAGGATATCCACTCAGCTGCCGTCAGTGCGCTCCATTTGGTTCGGAACTACAGTTCCTTTTGGTATGCTATTTGTATTTGTACATATGAGTATGACGAGGCCTTGACTCGTCCCCTCTACAGTTTATGTTCCATAGAGGTCTGTAGACTGGTGACGTAGTTAGGAAGTTATGTAGTCTTGTCGGCCCTTATTGTTGTCATACAATACATGTAATGGTCTAGTCGGCTTGCACCGTTATCGTCTGCACATATATGTATATGTTGGTTCAAGTTCTTGGCGCAGAGTTGGTTATGTTATTATTACAAAAGTGTATAATTCAGTTAAAAGTCATATATGGGCCACCATAATATTCAGTGAGTTTTAGGTACGAAAGTAGGAGTGCTTGATCAGAAGAGGTCGGGCACTCGTCACGACTCCTCAGTTTGAGGCGTGACAGAGTGGTATCAAAGCGGTTCTATCCTAGGGTTGTCTACATACCCTTTCCAGTAGAGGCTTGTTTATGGGTGTGAAGCGCGCCACAGTTATACACAAGAGGTTGCAGGGTATTTAGGACTGATTGATCTTCTTTCTCATCTTAGAATGTGCGATAAAGACAAACTCTAGGAAAGATTATTTCTGACTTTCTTTTATGCAGATTGATATAGATGAAGAGGACAATTTATAATAGTGGAGGTGCAAGGAAAGCCCCCAGGGTAGATTCCAGACCAGCACCACCCCTGGGGCAGATTAGGAGAAGTCTTAGTTACTCCATTGAGAAAGATCCTTCAGAGGATATTAAGACGATTCCCCCAGAGCCTGTGACTCCTATGGAGGAGGATCCGTCAGAGGATAGTTATGAGACAGAAGACGGATTCGTATGAGACACTAGTAGAGCAGGAGGCTTCAGAGGCTGCACCAGATTTGGTTCCCCCAGTTTCTCCTATGATTGAGCAGCCACGAGTGTGAGTGTTACGTAGCATTCTAGCCCTCTGTCTTGGCCTTCAGTCAATCAGGAGGTGACAGAGTGTTCATATTCTTCGGACTCTGCTGAGGGAGATGAGGATGAGAAGACGAGTAGATGGTGGGAGGATGATGAAATAGATATTTCACTTCATAGTTCCCCAGAGCTGGACCAAGACGGGCCAGCTACAGGTATATGGGTCTTCTTATTGAAACTCCTTGTGTTATGTGTGATTATTATAGAATAGTATCTAATTGTTGAAAAATGAGGATTTTGAGGAAGCTCATCACCAAAGTAAATATAGGTAATTGTGACTAAGACACTTTGTTACCATTAGCAGCCCCGGGACTAGGGATGAAAAGCAGTCTCGTGTGTTGATTTGTGACTACAATAATTTTATGGATGTTTTAAATTTCAGAGGTTATGATAGTATTTACCCAACCAGGGAAGTCAAGGACTTTTCCAACCGTGGAGGGGGGGGGGGGAAGACATTACAAAGTTTTATTTTGGTTTCCCATTAGAACTTCTAATTGATTTTAACGATAGGTGCTAATAGACCAGGCAGTAAAAAAAAGGGATAGATGGGATCCTTATAAGAAGATGTATCTTGATTTTTTTTAGACAGACGTGGTGAAGGTCAGTTGAAAATAATAGGAGCGATGTCGGCTTATAAATAAAAAAGGGAAGAAGAGTAGGAATCCAAGTGGAGATTATTATTAAGTTTGTACTGCCAGAGGTTCATAATAAAAGACTCAGAAAATATGTTGAGAAGTTCTACAGATTCAGGCGTACGAAGATAGGAGGAACTAGATCACTGAGGGAAATTAGGAGCATATGAGCCTTACGATTGGAATTTTAAATGACCGTGAGACATGAGTCTGGCTAACTAGGCATAAATAGAAAAGATGTATTTAAGCTACAAATTTAGATCAATTTTAAATATCATGGGGATATTTTGTAAGCAAGGCCTTAACAAGTGATGTAAACGATAACATATGTGTGACTATATTAAATAGTATTCATCCCTTTATGATTTATCTTACGAGGTACTAAGTTATTGATCGAGTTGGGTATTGAAGTTAAGGTAGCAAGTGCTACAAGACAGGTCGATATGGTTTTCTTCGAATGTTAAAGTAGGAAAATTATGATATAAAAGTAACAGGGAAAAGAAGAATATGTGTATATAAGAGAAGGAAGATTATGATGTCATGAGGAGAAGAGAAGCGTGAGTAAGAGAAGTATGTTACTAGTAAGGGTTAAGTGGAATTTTTGAGAAAAGGATCAAGGCGGTGGTAGCGGCGAAGAGCCATTCAGATAAATTTCTAAAGTGAGTAAGAAGAAAAGAATAGAGTATGGTAAAATGTGATAGAGGACAAACGTGAAGATCTTGGAAACAGATCTGGATAAACAGGGTTAAAGTATAATAATGATGGTTATGGATGTAATCCGAGAGGGAATAATCAAGTTTTACGAAAACTGTCAAAGGAATTCTAACTCTTAAGGAACGTCCAAGAGGATAAATATGAAACCATATTGATATGTATCTAGAGAATGGAAGAGCCCCCCCCCCCCCCCCCCCCCCCAAGATGATTTTGGAGATGGAAGGAATTCTTGCTTTAATAAAATATTCCACGAAGTCTAGGGCCAATGCTGTAAAATGGCAAATGGAGAAGAGCGCTAGAGGATGGAAAAAATCTATTCAAAAGTTTCTTCCTAAGGTGCTATCTAGCAGTAAGGTGGTGACTTATCCGGGAACAATGATTTATGTAGGATCAACTGAAAGAGGAAAACAAAGTTAAGAGCAAAGAAAGTCAAGAGGGGTCATAAGGGCAAATGTAACAAGAGTGGGCTAAGGGAATTGCCAAGAGGAAGTTGTTGTAACCATCAAGGACAAGAGGAAGGATAATAAACTACTAAGTCTGACCAAAAGACAAAACATCTGTAATATGAGAATAAGAGTCTTGATAAGGAGTAAATTCGACCATAAAGGGAATAAGAAGAATGTATGAGGCATATGAACAAGTCGTAGTAGCATGAAGAAAATGAAAAATTTGACGAAGGAAGAAAGAAAAGAGTGTACTTTCCTAATAGTGCACGACGAGAACAAAAATTTGCAGAGAATTAGAAGGACTATGATGCAAAAATTTTAAGAAGTACCACGAGACGATATAAGGTAAGCTAATGAAAGGAGGAATCGTGTGAATGAATGGTACAATATAGATATAACTCAGGAATTAAGAGCAAGAAGAATCTCAAGGATCTTAGCAAAAAGGTAGTTATGAATGAAGACTTCAGCGGAAGGAGCATTGCATAGGGAGAAACTCCATAAAGAGCTTGACGAATTTCGATGTTACCATTAATACATTGGCCTAGAGGATTAATAATCATGAAAGGAAGAAGTGGTCTGAATTGTATTCAATATGTTTAAACCTTTGACTTAGTACAAAAGTTCAGCTAGTAAAAAGGAAATAAGTTAAACCATGCGAAGAAAGGAATTCCAGTACTATGCGGAATAAAAGAATTAGAGGACCGCTAAAACTGGCCAGGTGACTATTAGAGACAGTTAGTACGCGAATGTTATTGGTATATAAGATTATCAGATTCAGTTCCGAGATGAACTACAATACCCCCGAGTTCAAAAGAGGGGAATGTGCTAACTCGAAGGGGCCAAAATTCGAGACGAACTGATATATCAAGGAGGTGCTAAAGAAAAGTAAAAAAAAAAGGACTAAATGATGAAGAATTAACAAAACAAAGGGTTTTTGTCAATAAAATACATTATGCTTCCAGGCTATGGTTTGAATCGCTCACACCGGAGAAAATTTAGTTTACATTTAATAGAGTACTCCAGAAAGGTAACAGAAGGAATAAGAAGAGCATGCAAGCTGACCAAAGATTAGTACGAAGGACAAATTGGATTATTAAAAAAAAGGGAAATCTTAGTATAAGAAGAGACGAAAGTTTTTACAAGAGGAGTGTTTAAAGGAGGTTTAGTAATCCCCAAAGGAAGGAAATATAATGTGCCTATGGATAACAAAACAGCACTGCTACCAGGGACTAGAAAGTACCTCACAAGTTGCCAGTTGTGTCAAATGTGAGAACATATGTTATAGAACCATATAAACAGTCGTCGTGAAGAAACAACCAGCAAAATAAGGTAAGGACAAGAATAAGGCGTTAAAAAAGAATAGAGACTAATTTAAGTCTCAAATGACCATCGGGATAAGAAAATCAAGCGCTGTATGGAAAGGAAGTTATGATTAAGTAAGATTTTATCTTAATTCGATGCTTATGGGTTTATCTTGTAATCATGTTAAGGTGTTGACACGACCCGACTAGGGGCCGCGACGGGTACCCGAAGCTATCCACCGAGCACCGCTCATTCTGCTACTTATCATACTCGTTAAACGTTCATTCATCAATTCATACTCAAATCATAGGAAAATCGTTTTTCATTTGGAGACATAATTACCTGTATATACGTAAGCCCTTCGGCTATCAAATAATACACACATACATACGCTTATCAAAATTGTGAGACCATACTACCCACAAATACGTATCTACGAGCCTCTACTAGAATACTAGACGTATGGACGGGACGGGACCCTGTCGTGCCCAAAATATACATGTACATAAATTGGTAAATCAGTGACAACTCCGGAACAATGGAGTGCTTTCAAAACTCTGCTTATCGGCTTTTATAAATATGGGTCGCCTCCCTGTCTACCTGTGGGCATGAACACAGCGTTCAAAGAAAACGGACGTTAGTACGAATATTGTACTGAGTATGTAAGGCATGAATGAAATAAACATAATAGGGAATCATAAGACATAAGATGAAGACATTACCTGCGTAACTTTAAGGGAGGATACCTTTCATGCCTATATCATATATTATCACGGTACATGTACCATCATAGTTCATACATCGTCGTATCATACATATACATATATATATATATCATAACACCTCATTTGCTCATACACATTAAACGTTATCCGCATTCAGCTACGTAGTGGCTCGACATCACCTACATATTTTTCGGGCTTTTCATACTTACATCATATATATAATCATAGCATATACTACCTGGCCAACCAAGGCTTCAGGGTGATGTCTACCTGGCCTTACCAAGGCTCAGTGTTATGTCTACCTGGCCCTACCAAGGCTCAGTGTTATGTCTACCTGGCCCTACTAAGGCTCAGTGTTATGTCTACCTGGCCCTACCAAGGCTCAGTGTTATGTCTACCTGGCCCTACCAAGGCTCAGTGTTATCCATACTCAACTACACAGGTGTGCGCGTGATACATAAATATATACATTCTCTACCCGGCCTTATAAGCTCGGGGTTTCATAATAGTCATACATAAGCATATATATATATATATACATAAAAGCCCATAAATATCTTTAGCGTCATCATTATTATCATCGTCATCATTATCATTATCACTATCAACATCATCATCATTATCATCATCACTATCAACATCGTCATCATTATCATCACTTATGTCTCATAAACTTATCATAACCTTTCATGGAGCATACATTTGGATTTAAAGACAATCTATGAGAATCGCATCATATTCGTAGCATGAACTTCGAAATAATGTCGCATAATAAACTATAATCTCTAACTTAGGCTCATCATTACTACCATCGTATCTATGGCATATCTTTTTCCTTAATCGCATATGGAACCTCTTATGAACATAGACTCGTAACTTTTCGGAACATTGCTCATAGGACACATATTAGACCTTATAGACAACCTATAATAATATCGTGGTGATGTAAGGTCGAGAGCCCCCGATTCCATCTTGGAGCATTCATAAGCATTATGCCTCACCTTGAAGGAATTAGCATATAAGGTGAGTGTAGTCAATGAACAACATCAATGGATCGTAATATGGATCATTAGCCTTGTAGAACCATAATATTATAGGCCTTAGAATCTTTAGACTTTGACTCAACATCATCATTATCGTATTCGTAACATACCTCTTATCTTATCCCATATGGCTATTCATAAACATAGGCTCTTAGTTTTCCGGAAGGTAGGAAAGTCATGCAGAGGTAAGGAAATAATATCATAGGAATCATATAGGGATCATTAGCTTCGTAGGAATATCATATCATGAACTTTATGACTACTAGACTTAAATTCATCATCGGTATTGTCATGTTCATAACGTGTCTCTTTTCTTTATCTCATATGAAGTTCTTTATACTCGTAGATTCATAGTTCCCAATGTGTAGGAAAATCATAGAGAGATAGGGGGATTCATACCATAAGATTCATGCCTTAGAAAGAACGGACTAGCCTTACATACCTCTTTCGTTTAACAATTTCTATCGCTTGATTGTTCTCCTGCAATGCTCACGTTTCTACCTTCAAGAGAATTCGAATTCACATTAGCTAATTGATTATATGAACGTGCTTACTAAAGCTAGAGAAAATTGGGCAGCATTTCCTTTTTTATACGACTTCCTCTATATCATATATCGACTCCCAAACATCAATAAAAATTCACAATATCATAGACAACAATTGTCATCTATCTATTTTATCCGCAATTCATAATTTCACTCCAATTCACCCATAATCATGGTCATAGTATACTAGTACGTTTTCTCACATATAATGCTTATCCCATGTCCTTAATATCATTTATAACATAACTATATCACAACACATCAGTAATCATAACTCAATTCAACTTATCACTCAAAATGACACTATTCACCCCTTTCAAGGTGAGCCACATAATTAAACATACATTTCTATTCATCCGTCATACTAGTCCTATTGGACAACAACATCTTTTATATCACCATAGGCATCTATGCCACATCAATGTACATGAGCCGACAAGGCCAGCAAAATGATATACAAAAATGAATATAGGCCAACAAGGCCAGACATACCTAACCACATACACATGTCTGCGAGCCTCTAAGGAGAGTATAACATATCACATAAGCGGGACAGGACCCCGCTATGCCCATAATTATATACACAAAAGAATAAGTACCCAAAGCTATAGCTCCGAATGAAATAGAGCTCCGCTATGTAGTCCCTGAGAATGTGGCTATGGATCAAGTCTATCTCTCTGTGCACCTGCGGGCATGACGCAACGTCCACAAACAAAAGGACGTCAGTACGAAGAATGTACTGAGTATGTAAGGCATGATCAATATCAATGTAGAAACATAATAAGCAACATGAAAAATAGCACAGGATGGGAGATGGTAATATCATCGTCATAGGCACTTACTTGCCTTTCATAGGAACTTTCCATTTCTAATGCGTATTGTGTACATATATCCATATCCATATCCATAATCGTATCCGTTCCATATTTGTACTCGTATTCATATACATACCCTTATTCACATTCATATCGTATCATATCCGTATTCGTACTCGTATCTATATCATATACATAATCATATCATATACATAGCATTTACATAGCATACCCGACCATGCCGGATCGTTGTTTCATACATACTTGGCCAACCAAGGCTCAAGGTTACACATACCTGGCCCTACCAAGGCGTCAGGGTTACATCTACCTGGCCCTACCAAGGCATCAAGGCTATCCATACCATCTACAGAGGTGTGCGCGCGTTACATAATCATATACATACTTATTTACATATCCTGCCCGTCCTCATAAGCTCAGGGTTCCATAATAGTCATACATTGATACATATACATAATAGCTCATAAGCGTCTTTACTATTATAATTACTATCATCGTCATTATCGTTATCGTCATCGCTATTACCACTATAGTCATCTTCTATATCATTGTCGCTATTATCCTCATTCATCACATCTATCTTTATAGGCTTACTCGTCATACGAGGAACTTAGTACAATCGTAGCGTATCAAGAATCGTGAGCTTACAAGCTCGGAAAATCAAATCATTTGAAAGATATCATAGTCTTATAGAAGATGTAGACGTTTGGCCAAAGAACGATGCCTTATGAAATAAGGGTTAGCCTTACATACCTTTCCGTTCAACTATTTACCACTTGCATGTTCTCCTTCAACGCTCGCATTTCTACCTTCATTAAAGTCATACTATCATTAGAAATCGATAGCTAGCATATATGACTAAAACTAGAGAAAATCGGACAGCATCTCCTTCATTTATACGACATTCCCCCATAGCGTATATCAACTCCCAGACGTCAATGATACATTCACAATACTATAACGATAGTCATTATTCATCCACATTATCCATATTCTAGACTTACTTTCAATCATCCATATCCATGGCCACAACGTACAACGACGTCCATTCTCATACATTGCTCATCTCATGTCCTCAACATCATTTATAATACATTTACATCACAACACATCAAGAATCGTAACTCAATTCAAGCCATTTCTCAAAATGGCACTATTCCACATTTATGACCCATTTTTCTATACCCTTCTACAATCCAAGTATTTCAACTCTCAAATACTTTAAACAACATAGAAATATCATAAACCTTACCTTAGATGTCGTAGGAACAAGCCTTGGTTGATAATACTCCACATGAGCAAAAACCCTAGTTCATCTCCAATGAGATTTCTTGACTTGTATGATCTTTAATAGGTTTTCTTACACTTGATTCACTTGGTTTATGTTGTTGATCACTAATAATCCTTGAATTCTTGTGGAATAAATGTAGAGAGATGTTTTAGAGAGAAGGGGTGAAGTGTGGAAATGAAATAATAAACTTGGTCCCCTTTTTAATAACCCAAAATCTGATCTGGAATGAACAGTCGTCGAAAGTACAACAGTGGTCGTAAACTCAGTTTACGGTCCGTATTTCATTTTACGGTCCGTATTTCGTGGACGTATTTAAACATAACAGAACCAGAAAGTCAGGCTGAGACATGGTGATTTACGAACACAGTTTACGGGCCGTATTTCAGTTTACGGTATTTCAAGTCGTCTTTAACCATTCAAGCATTTGACAGAAAGTTGAAGTTTTGGAAGTTGAAATACGACATGGCAGTTTACGGCCCGTAAACTACTTTACGGTCCGTATTTCATTTTACGATCAACTGGCCAAAGTGCAAATCTTCAACTTTCCACATTTTCAGAACCTATAGTTAGTCATCATAGAGCATAACCTACGTCTTATTGCAATTTCCTTTGGAATCTTACTTAGGATCATCAAATGTCGTTCCTTTTTTATTAAAACGTCGTATACGCTATGCCCCTTGTTAGCCTATCCACTGTACGCTCGCGGGGAAATTTTCAAGGTGTAACACTCCTCTTGGCAACTTTCTTCTCTCACTTTGAATGTCTTTGAAATCTCATTTAGAATCATCGAATGTTATTCCTTACTCATCAAAAAATCGCATACGTCGTACCCTTCGTCAATCTATTCACTGTGCATGAACGGAAAATTTTCCAAGGTGTAACATTCTTCCCCCCTTGGGAACATTCGTCCTCGAATGTTAAATTATTCGGGATTGTACGAAAATTTCTCCATATATTTTCTGTTATATCCCGTATTTTGTACATTCGGATGTTTCAAGATAATCGCGATAAGTTAAGGGCAAGGCTATTATTTTCCTTCTGATTTTATTTTAATACACAAGTTGGTTATTAGTGGTATGGAAATATTGAGAAAGGCTAGGGGTAAAATGGGAAAAAATTTTAAAAAAAATGGTCATGAAAGCCATAAGTGGCCGTGTGGCTATGTGGGTCCCACCCATGGCTTGGCCAATTAACTCAAGCCATGAGTGGGGGCATGTGTACACCTTATATTTGTAGGAGCTGTATATATATATAGATGGTGATGACAACTACAAGACATATTCATCTTCATAACTCAAGAAACTTGGAGAAACTTCAAGAAAAAGAGGAGCCATATTCGGCCATGGCTAGTCAAATTTGAGGCAATAAAAGTTGATAAAAAAAAATAATTTTCTTCTAGTATTTCAACCAATTGGAAGGCCCTTATTAATGTGGAGTAGTTGTTGGAGCAAGCAAAGCATTCATTTGTGCAATTTGCAAACCCTAGCCAAGTTGAGTAGTTAAAGGGTAAAGGTAAGATTTAATCTCCTTTTCTATGTGTTAGGGATGATTTGTGAGTGTTGTAGTACGTAGAAATGGATGAAATTCATGAAATATGTGTGTGTAGGTTGTGGCCGAATAGGGGCTGTGTTGGTAAGATGTGATGAATTGATTTTATTTAGTATTTTTGGTTGTTGTTGTTGTGGATTCCATGATGAAAATGAAGGTTTGATGGCTTGAAATGAAGTTATAATCGTTGTGGGCTGTTGTAGAAGTTAATGTGCCATTAGTGTGGTTTCTTATGTTTGCATGAATGATGTTGTTAACGTGTGGTTGTTGGTATAATTCATGAACTTGGAAGCGAGGAATACGTTGTTGTTGTTCTTATTGAGTTTGGAAGATTGTAAGTTGGGTTGTTGTGGTTAACTTGAAGGTAAATGAAATGCTGTCGAATTATGTAGCAAGGGTTGCTAACGTTAGAATGCATTTTGAATTAATAGTTGAAGTTGTTAATGTGGTTGTTGGTATTGTTGTTGATGATTTGGCCGAGTTGAATTCTCGGGGTTGGTTGAATTTACAGGGGAAATGCTGCCCAAATTTTTGTAGGTAAATTGCTAGTTTGGAATCGGATTCCTAAATACCTATAGCTAATGTTTGCTATCTTCTGACGTTGTTGGAGATCTGGGGAAAGCCGAGACTTAAGTTCGGATTAGCCTAGGAAGCGGACAAGGTATGTAAGGCTTACCCTTTCTTTCTTTGGGCATGTCCTAGAGGTAAGTAAGATATGACACGCACCTTGGGGTAACTCTATTCTTTAATTCCAAGCTTATTTACGATTCTTATTCACTTCTTGACACGAGCATACTTAATATAGTCGAGCTTATTATATGATTGAATAACGAGCAAAGCATAAAGAGTTCCTGTTCCTAAAAGGGTTCTATAAGGATTAATGTCCCTAACTTTCATAGGCGGTCTCGGATTGCTTTGAAACGTTCATAGAGGTTTCTGTGAGGAATAATGTCACGACCCAGCCCCGTGGGCCGCGACTGATGCCCTACTTGGACACCCAAACGGACATACAAACTAAATCATCATTTTTAAACAGAGTTGAGAACGAATATTATCTTGGGCGATTGCGCGTACAAAACATTATATCAGAATCAGTAGAGGCGGCGGAATATACATCGCCGAACATATGCACATATATCAAAAAGCCGGCAAGGCTATCAAATATGTCAAAAGCCGACAAGGCTGTCAAATGGCACAACGGCCCAAAACGCATATACAAATGCACGCCGACAAGGCTGCCACAAACATATACAAAATGCACGCCGACGAGGCTGCCATAACGAATAGAGTCATGAAAACACATCCGTACAGAAGTAGGCAAACACACCCACAAATACGTCTACAGACCTCTAAACAGACAAACCGAATCATATGGCGGGACAGGGCCCCGCCGTGCCCCTGAACAAATACATATATACATGGCGAACGAATATATACCAAAATGTGTGCTCTGAAATGAGAAGAGCACTCCAAACAGCAGAAGAGGGTGTCCTAAATGGGTAGATCACCAAACTGTGCGTCTGTACCTGCGGGCATGAAACGCAGCCCCCGAAGAAAGGGGGTCAGTACGAAATATGTACTGAGTATGCAAAGCAGAATATACAGAAAGCAAATCTGAGACATAAACGAAATGGAAGTACCAAACATAAGTGCAAATCCAACATATCAAAATTTGCTTACTTTCAAAAATATGTAAGTAATGCATAGGGTACAGAAGAATATGGTCGCCCACCCGTCGATGGCGCCATAACACAGCATAACACCAGAAAGTTTCAAATCTCGGTATCCCCGTCACATATCACATCACAACATAACGCCATACACAGCATAACACCAAATATAGGTGGAACCCGACCCTCTTTTGCGAGTAGCTCGGTGAACCATAAACACAGCATAACTCCGGAGTATATCAAAATGCGCACGACAACAGAACCGGCCCGGAACTCGGCGAAAGGAATAACAGAATGCACGAGTAGAGTCGTGAGTAGTCATATGCATAAAATCATTATCATAAATTCAAACATAAGTAAAATGATCACATTTGAAATCGGAATAATAATCATACCAAATTCTTTCAAAGATTCTCTGAATTACATAAAGGAAAGTCGCGGGACCCACGGACGGGTATTTACCCAAGTCGGGCCCGCCTATGAAAAACATACGTATCATACATAATGCAAACTTTTATAAAAATATTGGAGTAATCCGAGCATTTATGTGAAATGTATGGCATTCAGAAATTTCGAAGTTCTTTAAAGAGAAACCTTTTTGCGCAAAGTTCGGAAAGCGATTATTTCAAATACATAAAGGTTCATATTTCATCAAATCATACATAAGAGTGCCAAGGAACATATATAGATCATATCATGCTCGGATTTCGGATTTGGAATTTCCTTAAGGCTCTAATCTAGCTTATGTAAAACTAAGACATGCCAAAAAGAAGGGAGGTTGCTTTACATACCTCGTACGCACTCCAAGATGGCCAATATAAAGTAAATTCCAATCTACGCCTCGGGCTCCCCAAGGTCTACAAATATGCCAACGAATATCCAATATTAAACATAGGCACTTAAGCCATTTATTCCAACTAACATTAAATTCTACAGAAAATTCGGCAGCATTTCCCCTATAAATAGGTCATCCCGAGAATTTAACTCGCTCAAAATCAACAACAACAACCACAATAACCAACCTAGCAACATCGATAATCAATTCGAAAGGCAAAATAATAATAGTAGCTCTCTTTTACACCATTCGACAACTTTCCAATTATTCAATTCAATGGCTTACTTTCAAGCCACAATATCGTTCGTACATTCGATTATTAACCCAAACCCATACTAACAACATTCAAGAACATTCTAAACAATTCACATAATTTTTCCAACAATCCACAATTTCTCCAAATTTTTGGCCGAAAACAGCCCCTACCCGTGAGCAGCCCACTGGGCACACTTCCGACTTTCAATTCATGTTTTGTATCACAATTCACAATATAACGATACCATTTTCATAAAATATACAAATTACATCAACGCACAATAACCCTCAAATCAGCCCGTACAATCTCAACATCAATCTTAAGTCATTAAATGCTCAATTCCAAACTAAAATTCGTAACGACGACACGAAAGCGCTTAAGCGATAATAATGCGATATTCGGCATAATCTATGACTCACATTCATTCACACTACACATATTCATATGTTAATGGTTCTCATATATAAGGATTGCATTAAATGCACAAAGTTCTCCAAATCAGTCCGCAACGCTTACTATATCAATTCGGGACATTTAACTCTCATTTCCAACATACAAATCATCACAACAACCATTACGACGCTAAGCGATATTAATTCATTCTTTGCTACCATTTGGAGGCTATATACACGGCTACACTACACATATACATGTATCGATGATTTTTATTCTCTTCTCCACTCTACGACAATCAATTATGCTACAAGCAATTAATTCATCAACCCAATACCACACCACACACATATACTTCACACGGTCAACACACCCAACACAAGACCCAACTTCAACATTCCATATTTCATGATTTTTATCCATTTTAGCATACTACAATATGCATACAACATTTATAACTCCAAAAACAAGATTAGAACTCACCTTTATTCTTCAATCCACCAATAGGCTAGGGTTTGTAAATGGGCAAAATGAGTGGTTGAATGACCCAAACAATACTTCCACGCTACTTAGGGACCTCCAAATAGTGGGTTTATACCAAAGAAATAATTTTAGAGAGGCAAAAATGGGACTTGATTTTTCTTGGTTGTGGCTGAGAACCATGGGGGAGTGGAGGCTCTCCAAGTCTTGTTATTTTTCTCTAAGTGTAGAAGTGGGAAATGAGAAAGATGACTTAGTCTTCTTTTTTTTTTTTGTATCCACAAATATCTCCCTTTGTTTATGGCCCACACATGTGTTGGACCAATTAAAATTGGCCACACAATGTGTGGGACCATTTCAAGTCCACACGGCCACCATGGCTTTTGGTGCAAGACTTTTAAATTCCATTTTTATGAATTGTGGTCCCAATTTTTCCTAAGTGTCCAATGCCATCAATTTCATATTCAACTTATGTCTCAAAATAAAATCAAATGGTCAAAAGTCCCGACGTCAAATCCCGGAATAGTCTTGGCCCTTAATTGTCATAGTTAATCCGGGTTGTCCCAATGTATAAAAATACGGTACGTAACATCCTCCCCCCCTTAGGAACATTCGTCCTCGAATGTTGGATTAATGCTACTAATCTTACTCAAATTCGGGGGAGTTTCTTTTATAGCCATCATATACAAATCGATCACAAATCAACATAATCAAACAAAGAATTTGGATTACCTGAAGGTGCCGAAAATAGGTGAGGATTTTGTTTTTCATCATCTGCTCCTCAGCCTTCCAGGTTAATTCCTCGCGGTTATTATTATTCTGCCACAGTACTTTAACAGAAGCCACATCTTTATTCCGCAACTTTCTTACCTGACGATCCAATATGGCTATAGGTTGCTCTTCATAAAATAGCTCCTCGGTGACCTGTATATCGTTTGTAGGAAAAATTCTGGAAGGGTCACCAATATATTTACGAAGCATAGGAACATGGGATACCGGGTGTACCGCTCCCAAATCAGCTGGCAAATCCAATTCATAGGCCACCTTGCCTATTTTGCGAACAATCTGATAAGGCCCAATATATCTCGGACTGAGCTTTCCTTTCTTGCCAAATCTCATAACGCCTTTCATAGGTGACTCTTTCAGAAATACCCAATCGCTAATCTGGAACTCTAACGGTCGACGTCGTTTATCAGCATAAGATTTCTGTCGACTCGGGGCCGCTAATAGTCGCTCTCGAATCAGTTTCACTTTATCGACTGCTTGCTGGATCACATCTGGACCAATTAACTGAATCTCACTCACGTCAAACCAACCAATCGGAGATCTGCTTTTCCTGCCATACAAAGCCTCATATGGTGCCATCTGAATACTGGAGTGATAACGATTTTTATTATAAATAAATTCACTTAGCGACAATGATCACCCCAACAACCTCTAAAATCAATAACACAGGCCCATAGCATATCTTCCGGTATCTGAATAGCACACTCGGCCTGTCCGTCGGACTGAGGATGAAATATTGTGCTATGACCCATCTGAGTCTCCAGTCATTCCTGGGACGATCTTCAGAAGTTAGCCGTAAACTGAGCACCTCAGTCGGTTATAATAGATATAGGAATCCCGTGAAGTCTTATTATCTCATTAATATACACTCTGTCATAACCTTCAGCCGAACAAGTAGTCCTGCCTGGAGAAAATGGGCTGATTTCATTAATCTATCAACAATACTCCGAATAGAATCGTATCCGCGTTGAGTGCGCGGTAAGCCTATAATGAAGTTCATGCGAATCGTTCCTCGTTCCCAAACTGAAGTTTCTAATTCCTGAAGCAACCTGTCCGGCCCTTGATACTCGATCTTGACTTACTGACAATTTGGGCATTGGCCAGCGAACTCTGCAGTGTCCCTTTTTCATACCATCCCATTAGCATAAATATTTTAGATCATGATACATTTTTGTGGATTCAGAATGAACAGAATGTCGAACATTAAGTGCTTCGCCCATAATTGATCATCACAGCCCTGCAACGTCAGGCACACATAATCTGCCTCCGTATAATAATATCCTTTTCAGACGAAATTTCAAACTAAGTCTTTTCTTTATCAAAGGTCGTATCTTTGTACTGTACAAGTATAGGATCCTCTTCTATAATCGACGATTCAGCAACTTCTCGAACAAAATCCCAATATCTCCAGAATCGACCAAACGGACTCTAAGGCTAGCTAACTGATAAATTTCCACGAACCAATTCTTTCTCATCAAACTGTACATCAGTCAAACTACCCATGGACTTATGGCTAAGTGCATTAGCTACCACATTGGCTTTTACGGGATGATATAGAATATCGACATCATAATCTTTCAATAATTCAAGCCATTTATGCCGCAGATTTAGCTCCCTTTTGCTTAAAAATGTACTGGGGCTCTTATGGTCCGTATAAATACCAGCGTAGACCCCATGTAAGTAATGCCGCCACATTCTCAAAACATGAATCGCCGCGGATAATTCCAAATTATGTATGGGATAATTTCCTTCGTGCGATTTGAACTGCCGGGGAGCTTAGGCCATAACTTGACTGTGCTGCACTAATTCATAATCTATCCCAATACCAAAAGCACCATAATAAGTAACATACCCGGCTGGCCCTTCGGGAAGAGCTAGACTGGAGTTGAAATTAATTTTTCCTCCAGTACTGGAAACTGCATTCAGACGTACCGGTTCACTGAAATTTCACGGTCTTCTGAGTTAACTTCGTTAATAGTGCCGTAATAGAAGCAAAGTCCTTCACCACTTTTCTGTAATACCTGGCTAATCCCCAAAAACCGCGTATTTCGGTCTATGTCGAAGACCTAGGCCAACTTTTGATCGCTTCAATCTTCTGTGTGTCAATTGTTTCTATTTCTACTTATTTTACTTCACTTTCCTCCGCTCCCCCTCTTTTGGGGTTGTGCTTATACCGTATCCATGTTTTTCCTTTATAATCTATAACTTGATTACCTTCGTACGAGATATTAACAAAATTACGAAGTGATGAAATTCTCATTCATAAAGTACAAATCTTATCTAATAGCTGGCACTCGAATAATTTAATTAATATAGCAATTTATCCTTTAATAATCATATCCTTCCTTCATACCCGTTCCTTATCCGTCGTTCTATTTTCTCGATAGTCAAATTACTTAATATTCGCATGATTCATCATTTCATGCCATAGGGTTTTTTTTCTTTTGCCCTGCATTATTACATTCCAGATCGTTTTTCGCAAGTAATTTCGTGCTTTGCCCGTCGTCTCTTTTAGAAGCTCTGCTTAATTACGTTTCTTACGGTTCACTTTTGCTAACACTTTGATCTCTTTACCTTCCACTCAATTATTCTCTTTTCCTTCCAAAATATCGTCGTATTAGCATCTTCCAATCTCAACCCATAGCAAAACCAATATCTGTTTATCTCGTAACATCTGTATCATACCTTTCACTTTGTCTCATAAATTCTATTCTGTTAATGTCACCCATATATTATAACGCTGACTATTAAGGTTCACTAAGCGATCGACATAGTCATAAATGGGGAGTCCTATACATACATATATATATATATATATATATATATATATATATCACTAGCATTTCTTTTACAAAGCGTCTTCAATCATCTGTTCAAACTCATTCTAATTCTGGAGCTGCGTTGCTCTTTCTCCCTTTTTCACTAATCTAATCCGTCTCAGCCCACGCGGCCTTTATAAAGTTTCTAATCACTCCACATACTCTAATTTCCTTTTTGGTTACTCCAAATTTCCTATTTGTCTCTTATGTCCATATTTGCAAAATATTTTGTACATTTCCCAGGGGGTCACCCATCCCAGAATTGCTCTGGCCCTGGCACGCTTAACCTTACAACTTTAATGCATTTAGACACGTTGAGGCCGGTATAATTGCATCAATTTACCTGCACGACTTTTATCATGTAATTTAAGGCAAATCGGGGTCTTAACAACTTTCAAAACGTTCTCGTAGCGGGTCCCACCCCGATCTAGAGAGAATTCTTTTACTTTTCTGACTATATAGTCACCGTGTCGCCTCCTGTAAATCCTCAATATTTTTCTCCTCATGGATATACATATATAATTTTAAACAGCCCACAAATTTAAGTTTTTATTCCACAAATTCCATCTCCAATTAGTCGATGAAGGCTGATAAAATATTACTGTAAGGCATTCTCCAACCACCAGCAAAAGAACACTAAAATCCGACGAACATCGCGAAATCCGTTGGTACTTAATTCACATAATTACCTCCATATTTATACTTATGTATATATATATATTTTTTTTTTGAGTCGTAAGTGAATCATTCAATTCCCAACTGCCTGTTATACATTTAGTATTCTTCAAATGAATCGAAACTTAATCGTTGGACATTTTTGCCTTTCACATAAGCTTTTCTGAAGCAACATGTGGTTGGAACATATTCTGATTCATTTAGATAAATTACGAATTTGCTACTCATATATGCTTTCTCGGAATAAAATTTCCCAATCAAGGATAATGCTTCTTACGAATGCCATGGAGGGTACCTCTTAACTTTAATCCAACATAACAGATTCACCCTATCGGTATCGACTTTCAAAACATGTTAAGAACTTATATCTCATTTTCTCTCTTTATATTTCTGGCAAAATTTGGGCAGAGGTTCCTCTGTATTTCTTACTATCCCAAAACCTGTACACAGGAAATACCGACCATGCCTCACAGGGCCAACACATATACGTATTTATATATCATATCGTAGCCACACAGGGCTAACAATTGCAAACAAAAGTACACAGATGTCGAGACTTACCTCACGTGCCCAACTCAAACGGCACCAGTGACATCTTCCTGTTTATTTTTCTTTTCAATCTTCAACTTTATATTTCCGTCATACTTCAAATAGCTTCCCCGACATACATCTTTCATACCATTTCTTACCTGTGTACGGTATAGCTTCCAATATCATCGGTCACTTTCTTACGTCGATACCGTCCTCAGCTGAAATTAAAGGTTAGCAGAAAAAGATTCATTTCCTACGGCTGGCTCTATCGCACGATCTAAGATTCAAAGAAAGGAAACATCCTAAATGCCCTGTAGCCTCCTGTTTATCGATGTGGTGCACAACACACTGATAAACAAGACTCTACTAGGCACGGCCTGTAGACATCCCAAGGACAAACCGCTCTGATACCACTTCTGTCACGACCCAGCCCCGTGGGCCGCGACTGATGCCCTACTTGGACACCCAAACGGACATACAAACTAAATCATCATTTTTAAACAGAGTTGAGAACGAATATTATCTTGCGCGATTGCGCGTACAAAACATTATATCAGAATCAGTAGAGGCGGCGGAATATACATCGCCGAACATATGCACATATATCAAAAAGCCGGCAAGGCTATCAAATATGTCAAAAGCTGACAAGGCTGTCAAATGGCACAACGGCCCAAAACGCATATACAAATGCACGCCGACAAGGCTGCCACAAACATATACAAAATGCACGCCGACGAGGCTGCCATAACGAATAGAGTCATGCAAACACATCCGTACAGAAGTAGGCAAACACACCCACAAATACGTCTACAGACCTCTAAACAGACAAACCGAATCATATGGCGGGACAGGGCCCCGCCGTGCCCCTGAACAAATACATATATACATGGCGAACGAATATATACCAAAATGTGTGCTCTGAAATGAGAAGAGCACTCCAAACAGCAGAAGAGGGTGTCCTAAATGGGTAGATCACCAAACTGTGCGTCTGTACCTGCGGGCATGAAACGCAGCCCCCGAAGAAAGGGGGTCAGTACGAAATATGTACTGAGTATGCAAAGCAGAATATACAGAAAGCAAATCTGAGACATAAACGAAATGGAAGTACCAAACATAAGTGCAAATCCAACATATCAAAATTTGCTTACTTTCAAAAATATGTAAGTAATGCATAGGGTACAGAAGAATATGGTCGCCCACCCGTCGATGGCGCCATAACACAGCATAACACCAGAAAGTTTCAAATCTCCGTATCCCCGTCACATATCACATCACAACATAACGCCATACACAACATAACACCAAATATAGGTGGAACCCGACCCTCTTTTGCGAGTAGCTCGGTGAACCATAAACACAGCATAACTCCGGAGTATATCAAAATGCGCACGACAACAGAACCGGCCCGGGACTCGGCGAAAGGAATAACAGAATGCACGAGTAGAGTCGTGAGTAGTCATATGCATAAAATCATTATCATAAATTCAAACATAAGTAAAATGATCACATTTGAAATCGGAATAATAATCATACCAAATTCTTTCAAAGATTCTCTGAATTACATAAAGGAAAGTCGCGGGACCCACGGACGGGTATTTACCCAAGTCGGGCCCGCCTATGAAAAACATACGTATCATACATAATGCAAACTTTTATAAAAATATTGGAGTAATCCGAGCATTTATGTGAAATGTATGGCATTCAGAAATTTCGAAGTTCTTTAAAGAGAAACCTTTTTGCGCAAAGTTCGGAAAGCGATTATTTCAAATACATAAAGGTTCATATTTCATCAAATCATACATAAGAGTGCCAAGGAACATATATAGATCATATCATGCTCGGATTTCGGATTTGGAATTTCCTTAAGGCTCTAATCTAGCTTATGTAAAACTAAGACATGCCAAAAAGAAGGGAGGTTGCTTTACATACCTCGTACGCACTCCAAGATGGCCAATATAAAGTAAATTCCAATCTACGCCTCGGGCTCCCCAAGGTCTACAAATATGCCAACGAATATCCAATATTAAACATAGGCACTTAAGCCATTTATTCCAACTAACATTAAATTCTACAGAAAATTCGGCAGCATTTCCCCTATAAATAGGTCATCCCGAGAATTTAACTCGCTCAAAATCAACAACAACAACCACAATAACCAACCTAGCAACATCGATAATCAATTCGAAAGGCAAAATAATAATAGTAGCTCTCTTTTACACCATTCGACAACTTTCCAATTATTCAATTCAATGGCTTACTTTCAAGCCACAATATCGTTCGTACATTCGATTATTAACCCAAACCCATACTAACAACATTCAAGAACATTCTAAACAATTCACATAATTTTTCCAACAATCCACAATTTCTCCAAATTTTTGGCCGAAAACAGCCCCTACCCGTGAGCAGCCCACTGGGCACACTTCCGACTTTCAATTCATGTTTTGTATCACAATTCACAATATAACGATACCATTTTCATAAAATATACAAATTACATCAACGCACAATAACCCTCAAATCAGCCCGTACAATCTCAACATCAATCTTAAGTCATTAAATGCTCAATTCCAAACTAAAATTCGTAACGACGACACGAAAGCGCTTAAGCGATAATAATGCGATATTCGGCATAATCTATGACTCACATTCATTCACACTACACATATTCATATGTTAATGGTTCTCATATATAAGGATTGCATTAAATGCACAAAGTTCTCCAAATCAGTCCGCAACGCTTACTATATCAATTCGGGACATTTAACTCTCATTTCCAACATACAAATCATCACAACAACCATTACGACGCTAAGCGATATTAATTCATTCTTTGCTACCATTTGGAGGCTATATACACGGCTACACTACACATATACATGTATCGATGATTTTTATTCTCTTCTCCACTCTACGACAATCAATTATGCTACAAGCAATTAATTCATCAACCCAATACCACACCACACACATATACTTCACACGGTCAACACACCCAACACAAGACCCAACTTCAACATTCCATATTTCATGATTTTTATCCATTTTAGCATACTACAATATGCATACAACATTTATAACTCCAAAAACAAGATTAGAACTCACCTTTATTCTTCAATCCACCAATAGGCTAGGGTTTGTAAATGGGCAAAATGAGTGGTTGAATGACCCAAACAATACTTCCACGCTACTTAGGGACCTCCAAATAGTGGGTTTATACCAAAGAAATAATTTTAGAGAGGCAAAAATGGGACTTGATTTTTCTTGGTTGTGGCTGAGAACCATGGGGGAGTGGAGGCTCTCCAAGTCTTGTTATTTTTCTCTAAGTGTAGAAGTGGGAAATGAGAAAGATGACTTAGTCTTCTTTTTTTTTTTTGTATCCACAAATATCTCCCTTTGTTTATGGCCCACACATGTGTTGGACCAATTAAAATTGGCCACACAATGTGTGGGACCATTTCAAGTCCACACGGCCACCATGGCTTTTGGTGCAAGACTTTTAAATTCCATTTTTATGAATTGTGGTCCCAATTTTTCCTAAGTGTCCAATGCCATCAATTTCATATTCAACTTATGTCTCAAAATAAAATCAAATGGTCAAAAGTCCCGACGTCAAATCCCGGAATAGTCTTGGCCCTTAATTGTCATAGTTAATCCGGGTTGTCCCAATGTATAAAAATACGGTACGTAACATCCTCCCCCCCTTAGGAACATTCGTCCTCGAATGTTGGATTAATGCTACTAATCTTACTCAAATTCGGGGGAGTTTCTTTTATAGCCATCATATACAAATCGATCACAAATCAACATAATCAAACAAAGAATTTGGATTACCTGAAGGTGCCGAAAATAGGTGAGGATTTTTTTTTCATCATCTGCTCCTCAGCCTTCCAGGTTAATTCCTCGCGGTTATTATTATTCTGCCACAGTACTTTAACAGAAGCCACATCTTTATTCCGCAACTTTCTTACCTGACGATCCAATATGGCTATAGGTTGCTCTTCATAAAATAGCTCCTCGGTGACCTGTATATCGTTTGTAGGAAAAATTCTGGAAGGGTCACCAATATATTTACGAAGCATAGGAACATGGGATACCGGGTGTACCGCTCCCAAATCAGCTGGCAAATCCAATTCATAGGCCACCTTGCCTATTTTGCGAACAATCTGATAAGGCCCAATATATCTCGGACTGAGCTTTCCTTTCTTGCCAAATCTCATAACGCCTTTCATAGGTGACTCTTTCAGAAATACCCAATCGCTAATCTGGAACTCTAACGGTCGACGTCGTTTATCAGCATAAGATTTCTGTCGACTCGGGGCCGCTAATAGTCGCTCTCGAATCAGTTTCACTTTATCGACTGCTTGCTGGATCACATCTGGACCAATTAACTGAATCTCACTCACGTCAAACCAACCAATCGGAGATCTGCTTTTCCTGCCATACAAAGCCTCATATGGTGCCATCTGAATACTGGAGTGATAACGATTTTTATTATAAATAAATTCACTTAGCGACAATGATCACCCCAACAACCTCTAAAATCAATAACACAGGCCCATAGCATATCTTCCGGTATCTGAATAGCACACTCGGCCTGTCCGTCGGACTGAGGATGAAATATTGTGCTATGACCCATCTGAGTCTCCAGTCCTTCCTGGGACGATCTTCAGAAGTTAGCCGTAAACTGAGCACCTCAGTCGGTTATAATAGATATAGGAATCCCGTGAAGTCTTATTATCTCATTAATATACACTCTGTCATAACCTTCAGCCGAACAAGTAGTCCTGCCTGGAGAAAATGGGCTGATTTCATTAATCTATCAACAATACTCCGAATAGAATCGTATCCGCGTTGAGTGCGCGGTAAGCCTATAATGAAGTTCATGCGAATCGTTCCTCGTTCCCAAACTGAAGTTTCTAATTCCTGAAGCAACCTGTCCGGCCCTTGATACTCGATCTTGACTTACTGACAATTTGGGCATTGGCCAGCGAACTCTGCAGTGTCCCTTTTTCATACCATCCCATCAGCATAAATATTTTAGATCATGATACATTTTTGTGGATTCAGAATGAACAGAATGTCGAACATTAAGTGCTTCGCCCATAATTGATCATCACAGCCCTGCAACGTCAGGCACACATAATCTGCCTCCGTATAATAATATCCTTTTCAGACGAAATTTCAAACTAAGTCTTTTCTTTATCAAAGGTCGTATCTTTGTACTGTACAAGTATAGGATCCTCTTCTATAATCGACGATTCAGCAACTTCTCGAACAAAATCCCAATATCTCCAGAATCGACCAAACGGACTCTAAGGCTAGCTAACTGATAAATTTCCACGAACCAATTCTTTCTCATCAAACTGTACATCAGTCAAACTACCCATGGACTTATGGCTAAGTGCATTAGCTACCACATTGGCTTTTACGGGATGATATAGAATATCGACATCATAATCTTTCAATAATTCAAGCCATTTATGCCGCAGATTTAGCTCCCTTTTGCTTAAAAATGTACTGGGGCTCTTATGGTCCGTATAAATACCAGCGTAGACCCCATGTAAGTAATGCCGCCACATTCTCAAAACATGAATCGCCGCGGATAATTCCAAATTATGTATGGGATAATTTCCTTCGTGCGATTTGAACTGCCGGGGAGCTTAGGCCATAACTTGACTGTGCTGCACTAATTCATAATCTATCCCAATACCAAAAGCACCATAATAAGTAACATACCCGGCTGGCCCTTCGGGAAGAGCTAGACTGGAGTTGAAATTAATTTTTCCTCCAGTACTGGAAACTGCATTCAGACGTACCGGTTCACTGAAATTTCACGGTCTTCTGAGTTAACTTCGTTAATAGTGCCGTAATAGAAGCAAAGTCCTTCACCACTTTTCTGTAATACCTGGCTAATCCCCAAAAACCGCGTATTTCGGTCTATGTCGAAGACCTAGGCCAACTTTTGATCGCTTCAATCTTCTGTGTGTCAATTGTTTCTATTTCTACTTATTTTACTTCACTTTCCTCCGCTCCCCCTCTTTTGGGGTTGTGCTTATACCGTATCCATGTTTTTCCTTTATAATCTATAACTTGATTACCTTCGTACGAGATATTAACAAAATTACGAAGTGATGAAATTCTCATTCATAAAGTACAAATCTTATCTAATAGCTGGCACTCGAATAATTTAATTAATATAGCAATTTATCCTTTAATAATCATATCCTTCCTTCATACCCGTTCCTTATCCGTCGTTCTATTTTCTCGATAGTCAAATTACTTAATATTCGCATGATTCATCATTTCATGCCATAGGGTTTTTTTTCTTTTGCCCTGCATTATTACATTCCAGATCGTTTTTCGCAAGTAATTTCGTGCTTTGCCCGTCGTCTCTTTTAGAAGCTCTGCTTAATTACGTTTCTTACGGTTCACTTTTGCTAACACTTTGATCTCTTTACCTTCCACTCAATTATTCTCTTTTCCTTCCAAAATATCGTCGTATTAGCATCTTCCAATCTCAACCCATAGCAAAACCAATATCTGTTTATCTCGTAACATCTGTATCATACCTTTCACTTTGTCTCATAAATTCTATTCTGTTAATGTCACCCATATATTATAACGCTGACTATTAAGGTTCACTAAGCGATCGACATAGTCATAAATGGGGAGTCCTATACATACATATATATATATATATATATATATATATATATATATCACTAGCATTTCTTTTACAAAGCGTCTTCAATCATCTGTTCAAACTCATTCTAATTCTGGAGCTGCGTTGCTCTTTCTCCCTTTTTCACTAATCTAATCCGTCTCAGCCCACGCGACCTTTATAAAGTTTCTAATCACTCCACATACTCTAATTTCCTTTTTGGTTACTCCAAATTTCCTATTTGTCTCTTATGTCCATATTTGCAAAATATTTTGTACATTTCCCAGGGGGTCACCCATCCCAGAATTGCTCTGGCCCTGGCACGCTTAACCTTACAACTTTAATGCATTTAGACACGTTGAGGCCGGTATAATTGCATCAATTTCCCTGCACGACTTTTATCATGTAATTTAAGGCAAATCGGGGTCTTAACAACTTTCAAAACGTTCTCGTAGCGGGTCCCACCCCGATCTAGAGAGAATTCTTTTACTTTTCTGACTATATAGTCACCGTGTCGCCTCCTGTAAATCCTCAATATTTTTCTCCTCGTGGATATACATATATAATTTTAAACAGCCCACAAATTTAAGTTTTTATTCCACAAATTCCATCTCCAATTAGTCGATGAAGGCTGATAAAATATTACTGTAAGGCATTCTCCAACCACCAGCAAAAGAACACTAAAATCCGACGAACATCGCGAAATCCGTTGGTACTTAATTCACATAATTACCTCCATATTTATACATATGTATATATATATATATTTTTTTGAGTCGTAAGTGAATCATTCAATTCCCAACTGCCTGTTATACATTTAGTATTCTTCAAATGAATCGAAACTTAATCGTTGGACATTTTTGCCTTTCACATAAGCTTTTCTGAAGCAACATGTGGTTGGAACATATTCTGATTCATTTAGATAAATTACGAATTTGCTACTCATATATGCTTTCTCGGAATAAAATTTCCCAATCAAGGATAATGCTTCTTACGAATGCCATGGAGGGTACCTCTTAACTTTAATCCAACATAACAGATTCACCCTATCGGTATCGACTTTCAAAACATGTTAAGAACTTATATCTCATTTTCTCTCTTTATATTTCTGGCAAAATTTGGGCAGAGGTTCCTCTGTATTTCTTACTATCCCAAAACCTGTACACAGGAAATACCGACCATGCCTCACAGGGCCAACACATATACGTATTTATATATCATATCGTAGCCACACAGGGCTAACAATTGCAAACAAAAGTACACAGATGTCGAGACTTACCTCACGTGCCCAACTCAAACGGCACCAGTGACATCTTCCTGTTTATTTTTCTTTTCAATCTTCAACTTTATATTTCCGTCATACTTCAAATAGCTTCCCCGACATACATCTTTCATACCATTTCTTACCTGTGTACGGTATAGCTTCCAATATCATCGGTCACTTTCTTACGTCGATACCGTCCTCAGCTGAAATTAAAGGTTAGCAGAAAAAGATTCATTTCCTACGGCTGGCTCTATCGCACGATCTAAGATTCAAAGAAAGGAAACATCCTAAATGCCCTGTAGCCTCCTGTTTATCGATGTGGTGCACAACACACTGATAAACAAGACTCTACTAGGCACGGCCTGTAGACATCCCAAGGACAAACCGCTCTGATACCACTTCTGTCACGACCCAGCCCCGTGGGCCGCGACTGATGCCCTACTTGGACACCCAAACGGACATACAAACTAAATCATCATTTTTAAACAGAGTTGAGAACGAATATTATCTTGCGCGATTGCGCGTACAAAACATTATATCAGAATCAGTAGAGGCGGCGGAATATACATCGCCGAACATATGCACATATATCAAAAAGCCGGCAAGGCTATCAAATATGTCAAAAGCTGACAAGGCTGTCAAATGGCACAACGGCCCAAAACGCATATACAAATGCACGCCGACAAGGCTGCCACAAACATATACAAAATGCACGCCGACGAGGCTGCCATAACGAATAGAGTCATGCAAACACATCCGTACAGAAGTAGGCAAACACACCCACAAATACGTCTACAGACCTCTAAACAGACAAACCGAATCATATGGCGGGACAGGGCCCCGCCGTGCCCCTGAACAAATACATATATACATGGCGAACGAATATATACCAAAATGTGTGCTCTGAAATGAGAAGAGCACTCCAAACAGCAGAAGAGGGTGTCCTAAATGGGTAGATCACCAAACTGTGCGTCTGTACCTGCGGGCATGAAACGCAGCCCCCGAAGAAAGGGGGTCAGTACGAAATATGTACTGAGTATGCAAAGCAGAATATACAGAAAGCAAATCTGAGACATAAACGAAATGGAAGTACCAAACATAAGTGCAAATCCAACATATCAAAATTTGCTTACTTTCAAAAATATGTAAGTAATGCATAGGGTACAGAAGAATATGGTCGCCCACCCGTCGATGGCGCCATAACACAGCATAACACCAGAAAGTTTCAAATCTCCGTATCCCCGTCACATATCACATCACAACATAACGCCATACACAACATAACACCAAATATAGGTGGAACCCGACCCTCTTTTGCGAGTAGCTCGGTGAACCATAAACACAGCATAACTCCGGAGTATATCAAAATGCGCACGACAACAGAACCGGCCCGGGACTCGGCGAAAGGAATAACAGAATGCACGAGTAGAGTCGTGAGTAGTCATATGCATAAAATCATTATCATAAATTCAAACATAAGTAAAATGATCACATTTGAAATCGGAATAATAATCATACCAAATTCTTTCAAAGATTCTCTGAATTACATAAAGGAAAGTCGCGGGACCCACGGACGGGTATTTACCCAAGTCGGGCCCGCCTATGAAAAACATACGTATCATACATAATGCAAACTTTTATAAAAATATTGGAGTAATCCGAGCATTTATGTGAAATGTATGGCATTCAGAAATTTCGAAGTTCTTTAAAGAGAAACCTTTTTGCGCAAAGTTCGGAAAGCGATTATTTCAAATACATAAAGGTTCATATTTCATCAAATCATACATAAGAGTGCCAAGGAACATATATAGATCATATCATGCTCGGATTTCGGATTTGGAATTTCCTTAAGGCTCTAATCTAGCTTATGTAAAACTAAGACATGCCAAAAAGAAGGGAGGTTGCTTTACATACCTCGTACGCACTCCAAGATGGCCAATATAAAGTAAATTCCAATCTACGCCTCGGGCTCCCCAAGGTCTACAAATATGCCAACGAATATCCAATATTAAACATAGGCACTTAAGCCATTTATTCCAACTAACATTAAATTCTACAGAAAATTCGGCAGCATTTCCCCTATAAATAGGTCATCCCGAGAATTTAACTCGCTCAAAATCAACAACAACAACCACAATAACCAACCTAGCAACATCGATAATCAATTCGAAAGGCAAAATAATAATAGTAGCTCTCTTTTACACCATTCGACAACTTTCCAATTATTCAATTCAATGGCTTACTTTCAAGCCACAATATCGTTCGTACATTCGATTATTAACCCAAACCCATACTAACAACATTCAAGAACATTCTAAACAATTCACATAATTTTTCCAACAATCCACAATTTCTCCAAATTTTTGGCCGAAAACAGCCCCTACCCGTGAGCAGCCCACTGGGCACACTTCCGACTTTCAATTCATGTTTTGTATCACAATTCACAATATAACGATACCATTTTCATAAAATATACAAATTACATCAACGCACAATAACCCTCAAATCAGCCCGTACAATCTCAACATCAATCTTAAGTCATTAAATGCTCAATTCCAAACTAAAATTCGTAACGACGACACGAAAGCGCTTAAGCGATAATAATGCGATATTCGGCATAATCTATGACTCACATTCATTCACACTACACATATTCATATGTTAATGGTTCTCATATATAAGGATTGCATTAAATGCACAAAGTTCTCCAAATCAGTCCGCAACGCTTACTATATCAATTCGGGACATTTAACTCTCATTTCCAACATACAAATCATCACAACAACCATTACGACGCTAAGCGATATTAATTCATTCTTTGCTACCATTTGGAGGCTATATACACGGCTACACTACACATATACATGTATCGATGATTTTTATTCTCTTCTCCACTCTACGACAATCAATTATGCTACAAGCAATTAATTCATCAACCCAATACCACACCACACACATATACTTCACACGGTCAACACACCCAACACAAGACCCAACTTCAACATTCCATATTTCATGATTTTTATCCATTTTAGCATACTACAATATGCATACAACATTTATAACTCCAAAAACAAGATTAGAACTCACCTTTATTCTTCAATCCACCAATAGGCTAGGGTTTGTAAATGGGCAAAATGAGTGGTTGAATGACCCAAACAATACTTCCACGCTACTTAGGGACCTCCAAATAGTGGGTTTATACCAAAGAAATAATTTTAGAGAGGCAAAAATGGGACTTGATTTTTCTTGGTTGTGGCTGAGAACCATGGGGGAGTGGAGGCTCTCCAAGTCTTGTTATTTTTCTCTAAGTGTAGAAGTGGGAAATGAGAAAGATGACTTAGTCTTCTTTTTTTTTTTTGTATCCACAAATATCTCCCTTTGTTTATGGCCCACACATGTGTTGGACCAATTAAAATTGGCCACACAATGTGTGGGACCATTTCAAGTCCACACGGCCACCATGGCTTTTGGTGCAAGACTTTTAAATTCCATTTTTATGAATTGTGGTCCCAATTTTTCCTAAGTGTCCAATGCCATCAATTTCATATTCAACTTATGTCTCAAAATAAAATCAAATGGTCAAAAGTCCCGACGTCAAATCCCGGAATAGTCTTGGCCCTTAATTGTCATAGTTAATCCGGGTTGTCCCAATGTATAAAAATACGGTACGTAACATCCTCCCCCCCTTAGGAACATTCGTCCTCGAATGTTGGATTAATGCTACTAATCTTACTCAAATTCGGGGGAGTTTCTTTTATAGCCATCATATACAAATCGATCACAAATCAACATAATCAAACAAAGAATTTGGATTACCTGAAGGTGCCGAAAATAGGTGAGGATTTTTTTTTCATCATCTGCTCCTCAGCCTTCCAGGTTAATTCCTCGCGGTTATTATTATTCTGCCACAGTACTTTAACAGAAGCCACATCTTTATTCCGCAACTTTCTTACCTGACGATCCAATATGGCTATAGGTTGCTCTTCATAAAATAGCTCCTCGGTGACCTGTATATCGTTTGTAGGAAAAATTCTGGAAGGGTCACCAATATATTTACGAAGCATAGGAACATGGGATACCGGGTGTACCGCTCCCAAATCAGCTGGCAAATCCAATTCATAGGCCACCTTGCCTATTTTGCGAACAATCTGATAAGGCCCAATATATCTCGGACTGAGCTTTCCTTTCTTGCCAAATCTCATAACGCCTTTCATAGGTGACTCTTTCAGAAATACCCAATCGCTAATCTGGAACTCTAACGGTCGACGTCGTTTATCAGCATAAGATTTCTGTCGACTCGGGGCCGCTAATAGTCGCTCTCGAATCAGTTTCACTTTATCGACTGCTTGCTGGATCACATCTGGACCAATTAACTGAATCTCACTCACGTCAAACCAACCAATCGGAGATCTGCTTTTCCTGCCATACAAAGCCTCATATGGTGCCATCTGAATACTGGAGTGATAACGATTTTTATTATAAATAAATTCACTTAGCGACAATGATCACCCCAACAACCTCTAAAATCAATAACACAGGCCCATAGCATATCTTCCGGTATCTGAATAGCACACTCGGCCTGTCCGTCGGACTGAGGATGAAATATTGTGCTATGACCCATCTGAGTCTCCAGTCCTTCCTGGGACGATCTTCAGAAGTTAGCCGTAAACTGAGCACCTCAGTCGGTTATAATAGATATAGGAATCCCGTGAAGTCTTATTATCTCATTAATATACACTCTGTCATAACCTTCAGCCGAACAAGTAGTCCTGCCTGGAGAAAATGGGCTGATTTCATTAATCTATCAACAATACTCCGAATAGAATCGTATCCGCGTTGAGTGCGCGGTAAGCCTATAATGAAGTTCATGCGAATCGTTCCTCGTTCCCAAACTGAAGTTTCTAATTCCTGAAGCAACCTGTCCGGCCCTTGATACTCGATCTTGACTTACTGACAATTTGGGCATTGGCCAGCGAACTCTGCAGTGTCCCTTTTTCATACCATCCCATCAGCATAAATATTTTAGATCATGATACATTTTTGTGGATTCAGAATGAACAGAATGTCGAACATTAAGTGCTTCGCCCATAATTGATCATCACAGCCCTGCAACGTCAGGCACACATAATCTGCCTCCGTATAATAATATCCTTTTCAGACGAAATTTCAAACTAAGTCTTTTCTTTATCAAAGGTCGTATCTTTGTACTGTACAAGTATAGGATCCTCTTCTATAATCGACGATTCAGCAACTTCTCGAACAAAATCCCAATATCTCCAGAATCGACCAAACGGACTCTAAGGCTAGCTAACTGATAAATTTCCACGAACCAATTCTTTCTCATCAAACTGTACATCAGTCAAACTACCCATGGACTTATGGCTAAGTGCATTAGCTACCACATTGGCTTTTACGGGATGATATAGAATATCGACATCATAATCTTTCAATAATTCAAGCCATTTATGCCGCAGATTTAGCTCCCTTTTGCTTAAAAATGTACTGGGGCTCTTATGGTCCGTATAAATACCAGCGTAGACCCCATGTAAGTAATGCCGCCACATTCTCAAAACATGAATCGCCGCGGATAATTCCAAATTATGTATGGGATAATTTCCTTCGTGCGATTTGAACTGCCGGGGAGCTTAGGCCATAACTTGACTGTGCTGCACTAATTCATAATCTATCCCAATACCAAAAGCACCATAATAAGTAACATACCCGGCTGGCCCTTCGGGAAGAGCTAGACTGGAGTTGAAATTAATTTTTCCTCCAGTACTGGAAACAGCATTCACACGTACCGGTTCACTGAAATTTCACGGTCTTCTGAGTTAACTTCGTTAATAGTGCCGTAATAGAAGCAAAGTCCTTCACCACTTTTCTGTAATACCTGGCTAATCCCCAAAAACCGCGTATTTCGGTCTATGTCGAAGACCTAGGCCAACTTTTGATCGCTTCAATCTTCTGTGTGTCAATTGTTTCTATTTCTACTTATTTTACTTCACTTTCCTCCGCTCCCCCTCTTTTGGGGTTGTGCTTATACCGTATCCATGTTTTTCCTTTATAATCTATAACTTGATTACCTTCGTACGAGATATTAACAAAATTACGAAGTGATGAAATTCTCATTCATAAAGTACAAATCTTATCTAATAGCTGGCACTCGAATAATTTAATTAATATAGCAATTTATCCTTTAATAATCATATCCTTCCTTCATACCCGTTCCTTATCCGTCGTTCTATTTTCTCGATAGTCAAATTACTTAATATTCGCATGATTCATCATTTCATGCCATAGGGTTTTTTTTCTTTTGCCCTGCATTATTACATTCCAGATCGTTTTTCGCAAGTAATTTCGTGCTTTGCCCGTCGTCTCTTTTAGAAGCTCTGCTTAATTACGTTTCTTACGGTTCACTTTTGCTAACACTTTGATCTCTTTACCTTCCACTCAATTATTCTCTTTTCCTTCCAAAATATCGTCGTATTAGCATCTTCCAATCTCAACCCATAGCAAAACCAATATCTGTTTATCTCGTAACATCTGTATCATACCTTTCACTTTGTCTCATAAATTCTATTCTGTTAATGTCACCCATATATGACTCACATTCATTCACACTACACATATTCATATGTTAATGGTTCTCATATATAAGGATTGCATTAAATGCACAAAGTTCTCCAAATCAGTCCGCAACGCTTACTATATCAATTCGGGACATTTAACTCTCATTTCCAACATACAAATCATCACAACAACCATTACGACGCTAAGCGATATTAATTCATTCTTTGCTACCATTTGGAGGCTATATACACGGCTACACTACACATATACATGTATCGATGATTTTTATTCTCTTCTCCACTCTACGACAATCAATTATGCTACAAGCAATTAATTCATCAACCCAATACCACACCACACACATATACTTCACACGGTCAACACACCCAACACAAGACCCAACTTCAACATTCCATATTTCATGATTTTTATCCATTTTAGCATACTACAATATGCATACAACATTTATAACTCCAAAAACAAGATTAGAACTCACCTTTATTCTTCAATCCACCAATAGGCTAGGGTTTGTAAATGGGCAAAATGAGTGGTTGAATGACCCAAACAATACTTCCATGCTACTTAGGGACCTCCAAATAGTGGGTTTATACCAAAGAAATAATTTTAGAGAGGCAAAAATGGGACTTGATTTTTCTTGGTTGTGGCTGAGAACCATGGGGGAGTGGAGGCTCTCCAAGTCTTGTTATTTTTCTCTAAGTGTAGAAGTGGGAAATGAGAAAGATGACTTAGTCTTTTTTTTTTTTTTGTATCCACAAATATCTCCCTTTGTTTATGGCCCACACATGTGTTGGACCAATTAAAATTGGCCACACAATGTGTGGGACCATTTCAAGTCCACACGGCCACCATGGCTTTTGGTGTAAGACTTTTAAATTCCATTTTTATGAATTGTGGTCCCAATTTTTCCTAAGTGTCCAATGCCATCAATTTCATATTCAACTTATGTCTCAAAATAAAATCAAATGGTCAAAAGTCCCGACGTCAAATCCCGGAATAGTCTTGGCCCTTAATTGTCATAGTTAATCTGGGTTGTCCCAATGTATAAAAATACGGTACGTAACAAATAATGTCCATAACTTTCTTGTGCAAACTCAGATTGACTCGAGACGTACTTATGATCCTTCAAGTGTCGATTAGTGTACTTGCCTATTGAGTCCTAAAAACTGATTTATATGCATATGGTTTCTCACTACTCTGCTCGTGCATGCCTCAATATATCTTTCACTGAGTCCCGGGCCAGGACACGTTCTCGTGCGCACTCCACTGCATTGTTCACCGAGTCCCTCACTAGAAGGCCGGGACACGTTATATGTATATGTATATGATGATATGATGACATGATGATATGATGATACGGGGATGGCGGCCAGGACGGCATATGATGCCTCTATTCACCGAGTCCCTCACTAGAGGGCCGGGACACGTTATATATATATGATACATGATGTTGGCATGCATGATTTTATCTACCGAGTCCCTTACTAGAGGGTCGGGACACGTTATATATATATATATATATATATATATATATATATATATATATATATATATATGATATATGATGTTGATATGCATGATTTTCATTTCATAAGGCAAGTGTATTGATGTTTTGAACAGTCATAATTGTTTCTAGTAAATCTCCATTTTAGTTATGATCCTCTTTACTGTATTTCATGTCTTACATGCTCAGTACATACTCCGTACTGACCCCCTTTCTTCGGGGGGCTGCGTTTCATGCCACGCAGGTGTATACAGAAGAGTAGAGGATATTGCTAGAAGATGTTCCAGCTGGATTGACGAGCTCCATTTCTTTCCGGAGTGTTGCCGAGTCAGAGTATCTACGTTATGGTGTATAGCATGTTAGAGACTCTGCAGACAGAGTCACGTAAATAGGATGTTAGTCTTGTAAGCGGCTCTGCAAGCCGACATACCATATGCATTATGTTACAAATTTCATATGATTACAGATTTTACTTGATTTGAGAACGACGAAAAGAATGGTTTTGACAAGTTTCCATTATGCATTTCATTTCGTAACTTAAGAGTCCAGTGAGGTTATGAGCATAACAAGAACTAATGGGGTTCGCTCGGCTCTGAGTATGGGGTCGGGTGCCCATCATGCCCTATCAAGATTAGGGTGTGACATTTTCCTTTGACTGACCCGAAGTATCATGATCACATTATTCTTGCTCACATCTTACTCCTCTCTTTAAGTACCCACTTGGTTTCATTGGCGACGCATAAATACTTGCAAGTTACATAATCGTTCTTGCGTGATTCGTGTACATACATATATATGTATCCATATCCGTCTCTGTATTCATAATCGTACTCGTTTACATATCATATCCATAGTCATATTCATATACATATCATTTACATGGCATGCCCGACCACGAAGGTGCGGTGTTCCGCGTGCCCGAGCATGGCTAGGCTCGGTGATTACATATACTAAAAATCTTTTGTCTATCCGTAGTAACTTATCTCGTCATACTCTCTTTCTTCCTTTATTTTTCCCTTGATTATCATATCTTATGTTCTACTATAGAAACTTTAAGTCTCTTCCTTCATTGTCACTCATAAATAACTATATCATTAACAACGACTCTACCGTTAGTGCCTTTGCCTCCATTCTAGTGTCACATCGCCATCCTTTGCAATACCCCTTGAGTTATTTGCTCTCAATGTCACGTGGTTCAAGGTCTTCATGAATGATCTCCCGCACAGTCTCAGATGCTTGCTCAATTCGTGTTCACTCATTTACTAGTCATTAGACTTATTTCTCACTCTTTGTTTTATAGTCTATATCTGTCGCATATTAAAGTCCATCTTTTCAATCTCTACACCCGTATTCTCTTTACTTGCTTCCCCCCTTTAAGGGTTTTACTTGTACCATTCTCAAATCTGTTGCCTCACCTTCAAATCTTGAATTCATATATCCCTTACTATACTACATCTCATTTATGATGTTTCCCATCATTTATAACTATGATAATTCATGTGGGAGGTCTTAACATACTTATCTTGCAGGTTTGTAATCAAGTAATACAACCGGCATAGCAATCCGAACAAGAATGTATTTTACTTAGCTCATTTGGTCAATGTCTAAATCCGCTCCAATTAATAACTTTTTGTCCCATAGGGATACTCACCATAGTAATAGGTCTAATTATCCATACCATCCACATAATGTCACTTGCCCTCTTCTTCGATGCTCAAAGTTCACTTGTCACGTCCTCTTTGTTTTGCAGGGCCTAAGTCTCATGCGCCACTAATACCCCTCATGCCTCTTATTATTTTACCCTTGGTTTCCATTCAACACTAATTTTCAAAACCAATCATAATCGTATTATATTTGTCGTTGATGATATCTTTACTCTATCGCTTTATCGTCGTACGGTAACTCACAACTCATGATCATCTTTTTCTTTCCAATTCTTTAATTCATATACTTTGCTCGTTCTAACTTGGTATAGGATGTTCGTAGGAGATGCATCTTCCTTTAATCATAATACGACTACTTCTCAAGTGTGCGTGCTTTGCGGCGCATTTCCTTCTCTTTCTATTCCCATTTTTATTCCTTTACATTCCTTCCTCCTCAATTTATCTTATTTCCTCCCGTTTTATAATCGATCCTTTATTCCTCGCACAAGGAATCCTATTCTTAACTTAGTACTGCTTGTCTTTTAGAATATACTACCTTTGTACAATCCATTCTTCGCATCAAACTTATTCTGTTCGTTCTGATCATCCCCTCTCATCCTTATTGTGTTAATCCTTTTTCTAATAATCGTCCTATTTCGTCATTCATATTTCCGTAGTCTTGGTCTTTTACATCCAGCTAAAGATATCACTCATACTCTTGATTATACCAATCACAAACTACTACTGCTTTGCCATATCAATTTTCTCTGATTTCTTTTTCAAGTGACTTCCCCCTTTTTGCTTGCTATTATTTCTGTCATTGAGGAACCCTTATGCTGGACTTTCCCCTAACAAGGTCTTATAAGATTTCTCATCTACTGCCCCATGGCTCGCTTGTTGGTTTCATATTTGCATTCACTCTTTATTCATATAGAACATGTCACATCTTTAGTCATTTCCTCCCTATACTTTACTTACATTGTATTACAGTTCTTGCCACGCCTTCATTATGTCTTGATCATAATTAACGCTATAGGGTGCCACTTCTTTACCTCGTTCGTAAGCCTACTCGTGAAGTAGAATAAACCTCGTGAGGTAAGCATACTTAACCTGTTACTCTTTCTGATTAACCTTATTTCACTTACCACATAAGTCATCTCACCAATGTATTCACATTCATTATAACCCTTCATATTAGTATCTCTGTCTCCGTGATGCTGTTGCTTTATTTTGCTAATAAACTTATCATATCTTTCTCGTGCTTATCCCTCCAATCAATAATTCAGTATCACACACTATTGGAGTTACCCTTTCTCTTTTATGTCATGCTTTAGCCCTACCAGTCTCCCTAATTTACTCTAGCATTTCTCTTTACCGTATCAATGTCGTTCTTATAACTGCCATTACTATCAATTCAATAGTGTTTAACTCACCTTGTGTAGTTGTTAACTGTTACACCTTGAAAAATTTTCCGTTGGTACGCAAGTGGATAAACTAGTGATGAATATGAGTGCATGATGTCTATGAGCAAGAAACGACGTTGATAACCTTAGTCGAGATTTCGAAGGTATCCGATGTGAGACGAAGAAGTTGGCTAAGTTAAGATGAGATACAAGGTGAGCAATGCATGTGCATGGACGGGGGTGATTAAAAATGAGAAGTCTAAGAAATATGGGAAGTTGCAGAATTGCAACTGCCCAGTGGTCGTATATTGCAAAATACCGACCGTAAAGTGCAATACGGTCCGTAAACTAGCAGTCGTAAACTGCCATGCAAGGCTTCGACTTTCTGCCAACCGAGGAAATAGTTAAATACTACCTGGTGGACGGACCGTAAAGTGATTTACGGCCCGTAAACCATGGTCGTAAACCACCATGAAGGCAGCCCAGCTTCTGGTTCTGGAAATGGCTAAATACGCCCATGGAGGACGAGCCGTATAGTGGAATACGGTCCGTAAATCTCCATGGACGACCACTGTTCACCCAGCACAGATTTCACAAGTCATTAAATATGAGGATCAAGACTTGTCTTATTTCATTACAACATTACACCACTTCTCTCTAAAACTTCTCTCTACATTTATTATATGCGTTTTCAAGGATTATAAGCCATCAATAACATTAAGACAAGTGAATCAAGGATAAGGGAATCATCAAGGATCATCCAAGTCAAAAAAATCCAAATGGAGAAAAACTAGGGTTTTGCTCAAAGAGGAGTATTATCAACCAAAGCTTGTTCCTACAACTTCTAAGGTAAGATTGATGATTTTTACAAGATGTTTAAGGAATTGGAGAATTAAAATACATGGATTGTAGAAAATGTGGTCAACTAGGTCATGAATGATGAATAGTGACATTTTGAGAAATAGTTAGAATTGAGTTATGAATGTTGTTGTGTTGTGATATGAATGTGTTATAAATGTTATTAAGATCATGAACTAGACACTTTAGACGAATGGACGAAGTTGGATGTTATGACCATGAATGTGGGTGAATTAGAGGCAAATTGAGGAATCTAGATAATGTGGATAATGTGAATGACTAATGGCCATTGTTATGATATTAATGAAGGTATAAACGCTAGCATTCGAAGGGAACGTGCAAGTGTAGATAATTCGACGGAAAGGTATGTAAGGCTAACCCTTCATTCATAAGGCATGGTTCTTGGCCAAATTCCTAATTCCTCTATATGAGTATGTTGTCTTCACATGGTTGACAATCCGAGCTCATAAGCTCACGACCCTTGATATGTGCTATGATTATACTATGTTCCTCGTATGACGAGTAAGTCTATAATGTAGATGCAACGATAATGATGAGGATAGTAATGATGATGAGAGTAAAATGAGATTAGAGATGCTTACGAGCTATGATATATGTATATGTATGCCTATGAAGGGCTATGATAAGACCCCGAGCTTATGATGCCGGGTAAAACTATATGTATATGACTATGTATAAAGTATGTATACGATTACGAAACGCGCGCACACCTCTGCAGATGGTACGGATAACCCTGACGCCTTGGTAGGGCCAGGTATGTATGATCTTGAGCCTCGGTTGGCCAAGTATGTATGACACACGGATCCTACGAGGTTGGGTATGCTATGTAAATACTATGTATATGATATGATCATGTATATGATATGAATATGAGTGTGATAAGACTTAGTAACGGCATGTATACGAACATGAACACAAAGTGGTATGGCTATTATTATGGGATACGAACGACGATGTATGCAAGTAAGCGACATGATGATGATGATATTACTGTCTCCCCTCCTATGCTATTTTCATATGATATCTATTATGCTTTTATACTGATGTTGATCATGCCTTACATACTCAGTACATTCTTCGTACTGACGTCCTTTTGTTTGTGGACGCTGCGTCATGCCCGCAGGTGCACAGGGAGACAGACTTGATCCATAGCTACTTATTCAGAGATTGCATAGCAGGGCTCCATTTATTTCGGAGCTGTAGCTTTTGCATACTTATTCTTTTGTGTATATAATTATGGGCATAGCGGGGTCCTGTCCCGCTCATATGATATGTCATACTCTTAGAGGCTCGTGGTCATGTGTATGTGGGTAGAGATGTTCGGCCATGTCGGCCCATGTTTTGTTTATCTTTTGTTAGCCACGTCGGCCTTGTACTTATGATGTGGCACAAATGCCTATGAAATGTTAAATGATGATGGTCGTCTAATGGGATCAATATGATTAACCATAAGAAAAGCACGAATTGACTTATGGTTCACCTAGATGTTTTGTTATGTGCGATAAGGGGGTGCTTGGGTGGGGTAGCACCGGGTGCTCGTCGCAGCCCCCTAGCCAGGTCATGACAAAAGTGGTATCAGAGCAGTTCAGTCCTAGGATGTGTCTACGAGCCGTGTCTAGAAGAGTCTAGGCTATGGGTGTGTTGCGCGCCACACTTATAAACGAGAAGCTGCGGACATTTTAGGAATATATGACCTTCTTTCTTCATAAGAATCATGCGATAGAGCTATGATGTAAGACATTCTTGTTCCTAAATCGTGTGTTGTGTATTTAAGAGATGCCTAAAAAGAAAAAGGCTACAGCAGCCCAAAAGGGCAAGACGGTGGCAGAAAAGAGGCTGAAAGAGCACCGCCACCGGTAGTAGAGGAGGATGAGTCCCAGAGTACGGCTCAATCTCAGTCCTCCCAGGCAGTGCCTATTACCGAGGAGCACGTGGGAACCGCAGCCCCAGCTCCAGCTCCTCCACCGAACGCTTCGGGCCAAGACGTGAGGGAGGCCATTAGTTTGTTGACTCAGTTGGTTGCGGCTCAGACTCAGAGGCCAAGCGCAAGGCAAGGTGATAGGGCTGTTAGTGCAAGGGCCCGTGACTTCATTGCTTTGAAACCCCCGGAATTCTTTGGGTCGAAACTGGAGGAGGATCCCCAGGACTTTATTGATGGTATGCTAAGGACGCTCCGGTTGATACATGCTTCAGACACCGAATCGGTGGAGCTAGCGTCATATAGATTGAGGGATGTCTCAATCCAGTGGTATACGGTTTGGATGGCTTCGCGGGGAGCCAATGCACCTCCACCGGTATGGTAAGAGTTTGTTGACGCTTTTCTCCGTCATTATATGCCCCCAGAAGTTCGGCGAGCTAGGGTCGATAAATTCTTGAATCTGAGGCAAGGTAGCATGAGTGCTACAGAGTATAGTCTCCGCTTTAACTCCTTGGCCAGGTATGATTCGGCCATGGTAGCAGATATGGGAAATCGGGTGCACCAGTTTGTGAAAGGCCTAGGGCCACACTTGATGGATAAATGCTTAACTGCGACCCTTCAGGATGGCATGGATATTGCACGCATTCAGGCACATGCTCAGGATTTAGAGGAACACCTACAGCAGCGGAGAAATGAACGTGAGAAAGATAGGGGACATAGCAAGAGAACTAGACCTTCAGGTTCGAGGAGCGAGTCCAGGGGTGGACACGGACAGCAGCTTCCCAACTATTCAGGCTATTCTATGACCAGTCCACCTCCACGATTTTCAGGCCAGGGCCTTGATAGATCTGCTCGTTCAGGGCCGAGTCCGAGTTATACAGGACCTCAGTTCAGAGGTGATTTGGGCCAGTCAAGGCCACACGTACCACCGTGTTCCCAGTGTGGTAAGATGCATTGGGGTCGATGCCGATTTGGTTCAGATGATTACTATTCATGTGGTCGGCCAGGCCATATTATGCGTGATTGCCCCTCAGTACATGGTAGAGGTAGGATCCAGCCATCAGGGTCGGTAGCCAAATATTCGGCATCTGTACGCCCTACGGGGCCAGGTTCACATGCGCCAGCTGGCCATGGTAGAGGCAGAGGGAGAGCTTCCAGTACTAGCGGTTCTCAGCACCGTATTTATGCTTTGGCTGGACGCCAAGATCTTGAGTCTTCTCCTGACGTAGTCATAGGTATATTATCGGTATTCTCTCATGATGTATATGCTTTGATCGACCCGGGCTCCACATTGTCTAATGTTACTCCATATATTGCGGGTCGGTTTATAGTCGAGCCGGAGTCGATCAAACCTTTTGAGGTGTCTACGCCCGTTGGCGAATCGGTGATAGCTAGCCGAGTGTATAGAGATTGTGTAGTCGTGATATGTGACCACCGTACTATAGCTGACTTGCATGAACTAAAGATGGTAGATTTTGATGTCATTATGGGCATGGATTGGTTGGCTTCTTGCTACGCCAATGTTGATTGTAGAATGAAAATGGTTCGCTTCCAGTTTCCGGGAGAACCAGTCTTAGAATGGAAAGGAAATACGGCGTCACCAAAAGGTAGGTTTATTTCCTATCTAAAGGCAAGGAAGATGATCACGAAATGGTGCATTTATCACATAGTACGAGTTCAAGATGTAGAAGCTGAGTCGCCGACTCTTCAGTCAGTTCCGGTAGTGAACGAATTTCCGGATATGTTCCCGGAAGAGCTTCCGGGCCTTCCTCCCGAGCGAGAGATCGATTTTGTGATTGATAGGTTGCCAGACACTAATCCCATATCTATTCCTCCCTATAGGATGGCACCAGCAGAGTTGAAAGAGTTGAAGGAGCAATTAAAAGACTTGCTTGAAAAAGGCTTCATTAGGCGTAGTTCATCCCCGTGGGGAGCACCCGTATTGTTTGTCTGGAAGAAGGATGGCTCCTTGAGAATGTGCATTGATTATCGGCAATTGAATAAAGTGACAATTAAGAACAAGTATCCCCCCCCCCCCCGAGGATTGATTATTTATTTGATCAATTTCAAGGTGCCAAATGGTTTTCAAAGATTGATTTGAGGTCCGGGTATCACCAAGTAAGATTTAGGAAGAACGATATCCCTAAGACAGCTTTCAGAACAAGATATGGCCATTTCGAGTTCTGAGTAATGTCGTTTGGGCTAACTAATGCACCGGCAGTGTTTATGGACTTAATGAACAATGTATTCAGGCCTTTTCTGGATCTATTCGTGATTGTATTCATCGATGATATCGTAGTGTATTCTAGATCCGAGGCAGAACATGCGGATCACTTGCGTATTGTCCTTGGAGTTCTTCGAACCCGAGAGTTATTCGCGAAGTTTTCCAATTGCGAGATTTGGTTGAACTCAGTGGCATTTCTGGGCCACATTGTTGCAGCTGACGGTATTCGAGTGGATAGCCAAAAGATTGAGGCAGTGAAGACTTGGCCAAGGCCCACGACCCCTACGGAGATTCGTAGCTTTTTGGGCTTAGCAGGTTATTACAGAAGATTTGTTGAGGGTTTGTCTTCTATTTCTACACCGCTCACCAAGTTGACTCACAAGTCAGTTAAGTTTCAATGGATAGATGCTTGCGAGCGTAGTTTCCAAGAGTTGAAAGACCGACTGACTTCAGCCCCAGTCTTGACACTTCCAGAGGGATTGGAAGGATATGTTATTTATTGTGATGCTTCAGGCGTCGGTCTAGGCTGTGTATTGATGCAAATGGTAAGGTGATTGCATATGCTTCTAGACAATTACGGAAACATGAGCAAAATTATCCTACCCATGACTTAGAATTGGCCGCGGTGGTCCATGCTTTAAAGATATGGAGACATTACTTATATGGTGTCCACGTGAATATTTATACAGATCATAAGAGTCTCCAGTACATCTTCAAGCAGAAAGAGTTGAATTTGCGGCAACGACGATGGCTAGAGTTGCTAAAAGACTATGATGTTGAAATCCTGTACCACCCCCGAAAGGCAAATGTTGTGGCTGATGCTCTTAGCCGTAGGTCGATGGGAAGTCTAAGTGATGTACGAACAGAAAAGAAAGAGATGGCTCGTGATCTTCAAAAGTTAGCTAGCCTAGGAGTCCGAGTTGTGGACTTAGGTAGCAGCGAAGCTAATATTCAGAATTCAACAGTTTCATCGTTAGTAGCGGAAGTAAAAGAGCGAAAATATGAGGATCCCATGCTAATGCGGTACAGAGATACACTCCCTCAGAAGGAGGAGTCATCATTTGACATTTCGGAAGATGGAGTTCTCCGATGTCGAGGCAGGTTATTTGATCCCGATGTGGCAGGTCTAAGCCATCAGATTTTGAGAGAAGCTCATTGTTCCCGTTACTTTGTTCACCCCGGAGCGACGAAAATGTATCATGATCTTAAGACTACATATTGGTGGAATGGGATGAAGAAAGACGTAGCGGAATTAGTAGCTCAGTGTCCTAATTGCCAACAAGTGAAGATAGAACACCAAAAGCCGGGTGGCTTAATGCAAGCTATAGAAATCCCAACTTGGAAGTGGGAAGTGATTAATATGGATTTCATTACAGGGTTACCCCTTTCTCGACGTAAATATGATTCTATATGGGTGATCGTGGATAGACTCACAAAGTCAGCGCATTTCTTACCGGTCAGAACGACCTATATGGCAGAAGATTATGCCAAGCTTTATCTTAAAGAGATAGTGAGACTCCATGGCGTTCCGGTATCTATTATCTCCGATAGAGGAACTCAGTTTACAGCCAAGTTTTGGGGGTCTTTCCAAGAAGGTTTAGGGACCCAAGTGCGCCTAAGCACGACATTTCACCCCCAGACCGATGGGCAAGCTGAACGTACTATTCAGACTCTTGAAGATATGTTACGGGTATGTATGATAGATTTTGGAGGAAATTGGGATGACCATTTGCCACTCATTGAGTTTGCTTACAATAACAGTCATCATTCTAGCATCCAATTGGGTGGTTTGAAACCGGAGAAGCTAAGTTGATAGGGCCAAACTTGGTCCAGCAAGCAATAGAGAAAGTCAAGCTCATACAAGATCGGCTGTTAGCGGCTCAAAGTCGCCAGAAGTCCTATGCGAATAATCGTCGAAGGGACTTAGAGTTCCAAGTTAAGGATTGGGTATTCTTGAAAGTGTCGTCAATGAAAGGCGTTATGAGATTTGGCAAAAAGGGGAAGCTCAGTCCCCGGTATATCGGACCCTATAAGATTGTGCGCAAAATAGGCAAAGTGGCCTATGAGCTAGATCTACCTCCAGATTTGGAGTCAGTCCATCCAGTATTTCATGTCTCGATGTTTCGGAAGTGTGTTGGAGATCCTACGAGGATCGTCCCAGTGAATGATATTCAAGTGACAGAAAAGTTAACTTATGATGAAATACCCATTGCAATATTAGATAGGCAAGTACGGAGGCTTAGAAACAAAGAAGTGGCCTCAATTAAAGTTCTGTGGAGAAATAACAATCGAGAGGAAATGACATGGGAAGCGGAAGATAATATGCGATCCAAATACCCATATTTATTTCAGCCCTTGGAAGAAGTCTAAGATGAGACGTCAAAATCATAAGGTATGCATGTTTTCCCTTTTATACATTCAGGTCGTGTGTGGCCAAATTTCTAGTGCTGTTGTATTATTGCCCTGTGAGACATTGTTATTGTGGGTTGTTGTGACAGGGTGGTAGTTCCACATTACAGAGGAAACTCTGGCGAAAGTTTTATAGAATTCCCCAACCCTTTAACATTCGAGGACGAATGTTCCTAAGGGGGGTAGAATGTTACACCTCGGAAAATTTTCCGTTGGTACGCAAGTGGATAAACTAGTGATGAATATGAGTGCATGATGTCTATGAGCAAGAAACGACTTTGATAACCTTAGGCGAGATTTCGAAGGTATCCGGTATGAGACGAAGAAGTTGGCTAAGTTAAGATGAGATACAAGGTGAGCAATGCATGTGCATGGACGGGGGTGATTAAAAATGAGAAGTCTAAGAAATATGGGAAGTTGTAGAATTGCAACTGCCCAGTGGTCGTATATTGCAAAATACGGACCGTAAAGTGCAATATGGTCCGTAAACTGCCATGCAAGGCTTCGACTTTCTGCCAGCCGAGGAAATGGTTAAATACGACCTGGTGGACGGACCGTAAAGTGATTTACGGGCCATAAACCGTGGTCGTAAACCACCATGAAGGAAGCCCAGCTTCTGGTTCTGGAAATGGCTAAATACGCCCATGGAGGACGAGCCGTATAGTGGAATACGGTCCCTAAACCTCCATGGACGACCACTGTTCACCCAACACAAATTTCACAAGTCATTAAATATGAGGATCAAGACTTGTCTTATTTCATTACAACATTACACCACTTCTCCCTAAAACTTCTCTCTACATTTATTATATGAGTTTTCAAGGATTATAAGCCATCAATAACATTAAGACAAGTGAATCAAGGATAAGGGAATCATCAAGGATCATCCAAGTCAAAATAATCCAAATGGAGAAAAACTAGGGTTTTTCTCAAAGAGGAGTATTATCAACCAAAGCTTGTTCCTACAACTTCTAAGGTAAGATTCATGATTTTTACAAGATGTTTAAGGTATTGTAGAATTAATATACATGGATTGTAGAAAATATGGTCAACTAGGTCATGAATGATGAATAGTGACATTTTGAGAAATAGTTTGAATTGAGTTATGAATGTTGTTGTGTTGTGATATGAATGTGTTTTAAATGGTATTAAGATCATGAACTAGACACTCTAGACGAATGGACGAAGTTGGATGTTACGACCATGAATGTGGGTGAATTAGAGGCAAATTGAGGAATCTATATAATGTGGATAATGTGAATGACTAATGGCCATTGTTATGATATTAATGAAGGTATAAACGCTAGCATTGGAAGGGAACGTGCAAGTGTAGAATAGTTCGACGGAAAGGTATGTAAGGCTAACCCTTCATTCATAAGGCATGGTTCTTTGCCAAATTCCTAATTCCTCTATATGAGTATGTTGTCTTCACATGGTTGACATTCCGAGCTCATAAGCTCACGACCCTTGATATGTACTATGATTATACTATGTTCCTCGTATGACGAGTAAGTCTATAATGTAGATGTAACGATAATGATAAGGATAGTAATGATGATGAGAGTAAAATGAGATTAGAGATGCTTACGAGCTATGATATATGTATATGTATGCCTATGAAGGGCTATGATAAGACCCCGAGCTTCTGTTGCCGGGTAAGACTATATGTATATGACTATGTATAAAGTATGTATACGATTACGAAACGCGCGCACACCTCTGCAGATGGTACGGATAACCCTGACGCCTTGGTAGGGCCAGGTATGTATGATCTTGAGCCTCGGTTGGCCAAGTATGTATGACACACCGATCCTACGAGGTTGGGTATGCTATGTAAATACTATGTATATGATATGACCATGTATATGATATGAATATGAGTGTGATAAGACTTAGTAAGGGCATGTATACGAACATGAACACAAAGTGGTATGGCTATTATTATGGGATGCGAACGACGATGTATGCAAGTAAGCGACATGTTGATGATGATGATATTACTGTCTCCCCTCCTATGTTATTTTCATATGATATCTATTATGCTTCTATACTGATGTTGATCATGCTTTACATACTCAGTACATTCTTCGTACTGACGTCCTTTTGTTTGTGGACGCTGCGTCATGCCCGCAGGTGCACAGGGAGACAGACTTGATCCATAGCTGCTTATTCAGAGATTGCATAGCAGAGCTCCATTTCTTTCGGAGCCGTAGCTTTTGGATACTTATTCTTTTGTGTATATAATTATGGGCATAGCGGGGTCCTGTCCCGCTCATACGATATGTCATCCTCTTAGAGGCTTGTGGTCATGTGTATGTGGGTAGAGATGTTCGGCCATGTCGGCCCATGTTTTGTATATCTTTTGTTAGCCACGTCGGCCTTGTACTTATGATGTGGCATAGATGCCTATGATATGTTAAATGATGATGGTCGTCTAATGGGATCAATATGATTAACGATAAGAAAAGCACGAATTGACTTATGGTTCACCTAGATGTTATGTTATGTACGATAAGGGGGTGCTCGGGTGGGGTAGCACCGGGTGCTCCTCGCGGCCCCCTAGCCGGGTCGTGACATTAACGATACTCCTAACTAAATCTCATCATGCCATTACTCTTTTGCACAACATCTTTTCTCGTTAGGACATATTACAAGCTTATATCTTATCTCCTTTAGATTCTAGGAAAACTTTGGCAGAGTTTCCTCTATATTTCTTACTATCCCAAAACCTGCAAGCAGCAAATACCAGCAATGCCTCACAGGGCCAATATATATATACGACATATCTCAGCCACACAGGACTCCCACTTTCAAATAAAAGCACAAAGATGTCGAAACTTACCTCATATATCAAGCTTTGAGATGTACATGATCCTTTAGCGATCCGCCCTGTTACCTCTTCCTATTTACTTTCTCTTTCATTCTTCGGCTTTACATTTAAATCATATCTCAATATTCTTACTTTATTCGACACACATCTTTCGTACCGTTGCTTACCTTTGTTCTGATTCATTTAATTTTCTTAGTTCTCAACTTATAGTTGAACTTATCATCAAGAGACACATTTAATCAATTTCTCTGTCATATGAGCACTGACTTACTTTCACGACAATCAATTTATCATCATATAATTACATATTTCGATAACGTAGCCTCAACGAAGGGGCTTACCTCCGTAGCTTTCTGTTACACCTCGGAAAAATCTTCCGTTGGTACGCAAGTGAATGAACTAGCGAAATACGAGTATCGGGTTAATGATGACTTAAGGGAATTTTGGGAAAGAGTTATAACGTCCCTTAGATTAGTATTGAAGTGTTAAACAAGTGTTAAAAAGGTTCCATGAGGATCGGAGATCAAACGTAGTGGCGAAACTAAGTTCAGTGACTGATGAGTTCTACGGCTCATTATACGGACCGTATAATGTTATACGGACCGTATAGTGGACCGTAAAACCATCATAGTGAAGGTTGGTTGCTGGTGGAATTTTACGGTCAGTTATACGGACCGTATAACGAACCGTCGAATGGTCACAGTGAAAGGTTGCTCACTGGTAACGTTTTACGGTCAGTTATACGGACCGTAAAACTGTTTTACGGACCGTATAACGGACCGTCAAGTAGTCACAGTGAAGGGGTGCTGGGCAGACCCATTTCACGGTCTATTATACGGACCGTATAACCATTATACGGACCGTATAATGGACCGTATAATGGAACCCGACAGTTCGGTGATGATTTAATAAATAAAGACCAAGTTCATGAAAATCATTTCCACATTTCCTCTCTCTCTCTAAAACATCTCTCTAAAACTTTTGTACAAGTTTTCAAGGGTATTAATCCATCAACCACATTAAACAAGTAAATCCAAGGTAGAAACCCATCAAGGATCATCTAAAGTCAAGAAACCCAAATGGAGAAAAACTAGGGTTTTACTCAAAGTGGAGTATTATCAACAAAAGCTTGTCCCTACAACTTCTAAGGTAAGATTCATGATTTTTATATGATGTTTACGGTATTGGAGAATAAAAATGCATGGATTGTAGAAAACATGGTCCACTAGGACATGAATGATGAATATTGACGTTTTTGAGACATAGTTTGAATTGAATCATGATTGTTGTTGTATTGTGATATGAGTGTGTTATAAATGACGTTAAGATCATGAAATAGACATTGTATATGGATGAACGAAGTTGGGTGTTGTGACCATAAATAGGGACAAATGGAAGTGAATTGAGAATGTGGATAATATAGATGATTAATGGCCATGGAAATGATATTATAAATGTGTTGTTGACGTTTGGGGGTTGAATTATGATATGGACAAATGTTGTATAGATAAAGGAGATGCTGTCCAATTTCCTCTAGTTCTAGCCATGTGCACTAGTTATCGATACTAATGATAGTATGGCCTTAATGAAGGTAGAAACGTGAGCATCGAAGGAGTACGTGCAAGTGTAGAATAATTCGACAAAGAGGTATGTAAGGCTAACCCTTCTTTCATAAGGCATGGTTCTTTGGCCAAACTCCTAATCCCTCTATATGAGCATGTTGACTACAAATGTTTCACATTCCGAGCTCATAAGCTCACTATCCTTGATTGGTACTACGAATGCGCTACGCACCTCAGGTGGCGAGTAAGATTACGATATAGAAGTAACAATAACGATAATGATAGTAATGATGATGGTGATAATAATGATGCTAAAGGTGCCTACGGGCTGTTATACTCATACGTACCTATGAAGGGCTATAATGAAACCCCGAGCTTATAACGCCGGGTAGAATATATGTGTATAAATATGTATAGAATATGCATACGATTACGAAACGCGCGCACACATCTGCAGATGGTACGGATAACCCTGAAGCCTTGGTAGGGCCAGGTATGAGTAACATTGAGCCTTGGTTGGCCAAGTATGTATATGAAATACTGATCCAATGAGGTCGGGTACGCTATGTAAATGCCATGTATACGAAATGACTATGTATGTATATATTATGTAAAAGAATGTGATGAGACTATGTATAAGAATACGAATGAGGACATGTACACTAATACGAGCACAAGCATGGTACGAGTTTTATTATGGGGCACGAATGCCGATGTGAGTAAGTAAGCGACATGATGATGATGATATTATTGTCTCCCCTCCTATGCTATTCCATATATTGTTCATTATGTTGTATATCAATGTTAATCATGCTTTACATACTCAGTACATTCTTCGTACTGACGTCCTTTTGTTTGTGGACGCTGCGTCATGCCCGCAGGTGCACAGGGAGACAGACTTGACCCATAGCTGCCTATTTGAAGATTTCATAGAGAGCTCCATTTCCTTCGGAGCCATATCTTTTGGGTACTCATTCTTTTGTGTATATAATTATAGGCATAGCGGGGTCCTGTCCCGCTCATGATATGTCATACTCTTAGAGGCTCGTAGTCATGTGTATGTGGGTAGAGATGTTTGGCCATGTCGGCCTATGTTTTGTATATCTTTTGTTGGCCTCGTCGGCCTTGTATATTTGACATGGCATAGATGCCCATGATATATTAATTGATGATGGTCGTCCAATGGGACTAGCTTGATTAATGATTTAAAATGCATGAAATGAATTATGGTTCACCTAGATGTTATGATATGCCTGATAAGGGGGTGCCCGGGTGGGGTAGCACCGGGTGCTCGTCGTGGCCCCCTAGTCGGGTCGTGACAAAAGTGGTATCAGAGCAGTTCAGTCCTAGGATGTGTCTACGAGCCGTGTCTAGTAGAGTCTTGGTTATGGGTGTGTTGCGCGCCACACTTATAAACGAGAAGCTGCGGACATCTTAGGAATATATGACCTTCTTTCTTCATAAGAATCGTGCGATAAAGCTATGATGTAAGAAATTCCTGTTCTTAAATCGTGTGTTGTGTATTTCAGAGATGCCTAAAAAGAAAAAGGCAACAGCAGCCCAAAGGGGCAAGACGGTGGCAGAAAAGCGGGCTGAAAGAGCACCGCCACCGGTAGTAGAGGAAGATGAGTCCTAGAGTGCGGCTCAATCTCAGTCCTCCCAGACAGTGCCTATTACTGAGGAGCACGTGGGAGCCTCAGCCCCAGTTCCAGCTCCTCCGCCGAATGCTTCAGGCCAAGACGTAAGAGAGGCCATTAATTTGTTGACTCAGTTGGTTGCGGCCCAGACTCAGAGGCCAAGCGCGGGGCAGGGTGACAGGACTGTTAGCGCAAGGGCCCGTGACTTTATTGCTTTGAAACCCCCGGAATTCTTTGGGTCGAAACTGGAGGAGGATCCCCAGGACTTTGTTGATGGTATACTAAGGACGCTCCGATTGATACATGCTTCAGACACCGAATCGGTGGAGCTAGCGTCATACAGATTGAGGGATGTCTCAATCCAGTGGTACACGGTTTGGATGGCTTCGCGGGGAGCCAATGCACCTCCGCCGGTATGGCAAGAGTTTGTCGATGCTTTTCTCCGTCACTACATGCCTCCAGAAGTTCGGCGAGCTAGGGCCGATAAATTCTTGAATCTGAGGCAAGGTAGCATGAGTGCTACAGAGTATAGTCTCCGCTTCAATTCCTTGGCTAGGTATGCTTCAGCCATGGTAGCGGATATGGGCGATCGGGTGCACCGGTTTGTGAAGGGCCTAGGGCCACATTTGATGGATAAATGCTTGACTGCATCTCTTCAGGATGGCATGGATATTGCACGTATTCAGGCGCATGCTCAGGAATTGGAGGAACACCTACAGCAGCGGAGGAATGAACGTGAACAGGATAGGGGACATAGCAAGAGGGCTAGATCTTCGGGGCCGATGAGTGAGTCCAAAGGTGGGCACCGGCAGCAGCCCCCTGGGCATGCAGGCTACTCTATGACCAGTGTGCTCCCACGGTTTTCAGGCCAGAGATTGGATAGATCTGCTTATTCAGGGCCGAGCCCGAGTTATTCAGGGCCTCAGTATAGAGATGATTTAGGCCAGTCTAGACCACCCGTGCCACGATGTTCCCAGTGTGGGAAGCTGCATTGGGGTCAGTGCCGATCAGGTTCAGATGCTTGCTATTCTTGTGGTCGACCAGGCCACATTATGCGTGATTGCCCCTCAGTACAGGGTAGAGGTAGGGCCCAGCCATCAGGGTCGATAGCCGGGTCTTCAGCATCAGTACGCCCAATGGGGCCAGGTTCACATGCGCCGGTTGGCCATGGTAGAGGTAGAGGCAGAGCTCCCAGTTCCAGCGGTCCTCAGCACCGTATTTATGCTTTGGCTGGACGCCAAGATCTTGAGTCTTCTCCTGATGTGGTCACAGGTATATTATCGGTATTCTCTCATGATGTATATGCTTTGATTGATCCGGGCTCCACATTGTCTTATGTTACTCCATATATTGCGGGTCGATTTATAATTGAGCCGGAGTCTATTAAGCCTTTTGAGGTGTCTACGCCCGTTGGCGAATCGGTGATAGCTAGCCGAGTGTATAGAGATTGCGTAGTGGTGATATGTGACCGCCGTACAGTAGCTGATTTGCATGAACTAAAAATGGTAGATTTTGATGTTATTATGGGCATGGATTGGTTGGCTTCTTGCTACGCCAATGTTGATTGTAGAACAAAGATGGTTCGTTTCCAGTTCCCGGGCGAACCAGTCTTAGAATGGAAAGGGAATACGGCGTCACCAAAGGGTAGGTTTATTTCCTATCTAAAAGCGAGGAAGATGATCACTAAAGGGTGTATTTATCACCTAGTGCGAGTTCAAGATGTAGAAGTTGAGTCGCCGACTCTTCAATCAATTCCTGTAGTGAACGAATTTCCGGATGTGTTCCCGGAAGAGCTTCCAGGCCTTCCTCCCGAGCGAGAGATAGATTTTGCGATTGATGTGTTGCCAGACACTAATCCCATATCTATTCCTCCCTATAGGATGGCACCCGCAGAGTTGAAAGAGTTGAAGGAGCAACTGAAAGACTCGCTTGAAAAAGGCTTCTTTCGGCCTAGTTCATCCCCGTGGGGAGCACCCGTATTGTTCGTCCGGAAGAAGGATGGCTCCTTGAGAATGTGCATTGATTATCGACAATTGAATAAAGTGACAATTAAGAACAAGTATCCCCTCCCGAGGATTGATGATTTATTTGATCAATTGCATGGTGCCAAATGGTTTTCAAAGATTGATTTGAGGTCCGGGTATCACCAAGTAAGAGTTAGGGAGAAAGATATCCCTAAGACAGCTTTCAGAACAAGATATGGCCATTTCGAGTTCCGAGTAATGTCGTTTGGGATAACTAATGCACCGGCAGTGTTTATGGACTTAATGAACAATGTATTCAGGCCTTTTCTGGACCTATTCGTGATTCTATTCATCGACGATATCCTAGTGTACTCTAGATCCGAGGCTGAGCATGCGGAGCATTTGCGAACCGTCCTTGGAGTTCTTCGAGCTCGAGAGTTGTTGGCAAAATTCTCCAAATGTGAGTTTTGGTTGAACTCGGTATCATTCCTGGTCCATATTGTTGCAGCTGAGGGTATTCGAGTGGATAGTCAAAAGATCGAGGCAGTGAAAACTTGGCCAAGGCCCACAACCCCTACAGAGGTTCGTAGCTTTTTGGGCTTAGCCGGGTATTACAGAAAATTTGTTGAGGGTTTCTCTTCTATTTCTGCACCGCTCACAAAGTTGACTCAGAAGTCAGCTAAGTTTCAATGGACAGATGCTTGTGAACGTAGTTTCCAAAAGTTGAAAGACAGATTGACTTCTGCCCCAGTCTTGACACTTCCAGAGGGAGTGGAAGGGTATGTTGTTTATTGTGATGCTTCAGGCGTCGGGCTAGGCTGCGTATTGATGCACAATGGTAAGGTGATCGCGTATGCTTCTAGACAATTACGAAAACATGAACAGAATTATCCTACCCATGACTTAGAATTGGCCGCGGTGGTCCCTGCTTTAAAGAAATGGAGACATTACTTATATGGTGTCCACGTGGATATTTATACAGATCATAAGAGTCTCCAATACATCTTCAAGCAGAAAGAGTTAAATTTGCGGCAACGACGATGGCTAGAGTTGCTAAAAGACTATGACGTCGAAATCCTGTACCACCTCGGAAAGGCAAATGTTGTGGCCGATGCTCTTAGCCGCAGGTCTATGGGAAGCTTATGCGATGTGCGACAAGAAAAGAGAGAAATGACCCGTGAGCTTCAGCAGCTAGCCAGCCTAGGGGTCCGAGTAGTGGACTCAGGTAGCAGCAGAGCTACCATTCAGAATTCGGCAGTTCCGTCGCTAGTAGCGGAAGTAAAAGAGCGGCAAGGTGAGGATTCTAGGCTAATGCAGTACAGAGATACGCTCGCTCAGAAAGAGGGGTCACCATTTGATATTTCGGGAGACGGAGCCCTCCGATGCCGAGGCAAGCTATGTGTCCCCGATGTGGCAGACTTACGCCACCAGATTTTGAGAGAGGCTCATTGTTCCCATTACTCCGTTCACCCTGGAACGATGAAGATGTATCATGATCATAAGTCTATATATTGTTGGAATGGGATGAAGAAACATGTAGCGAAGTTTGTAGCCCAATGTCCCAATTGCCAACAAGTAAAAATAGAACACCAAAAGCCGGGTGGCTTATTGCAAGATATAGAAATCCCAACTTGGAAGTGGGAAGTGATTAATATGGATTTCATTACAGGGCTACCTCGTTCTCGATGCAAGTATGATTCCATATGGGTGATTGTGGATAGACTCATTAAATCAGCTCATTTCTTACCGGTCAGGACGACCTATGTGGCAGAAGATTATGCAAGGCTTTATGTTAAAGAAATAGTGAGACTCCATGGTGTCCCAGTGTCTATTATCTCCGATAGAGGAACTCAGTTTACGGCCAAATTTTGGGAGTCCTTTCAAGAGGGTCTAGGGACCCAAGTGCGCCTTAGCACGACATTTCACCCACAGACCGATGGGAAAGCTGAACGCACCATCCAGACTCTTGAAGATATGTTACGGGCATGCATGATAGATTTTGGGGGAAATTGGGATGACCATTTGCCACTCATTGAGTTTGCTTACAATAATAGTTATCACTCCAGCATCCTAATGGCACCATATGAAGCTTTATATGGGCGAAAATGTAGATCCCCGATTGGGTGGTTTGAAACGGGAGAGGCCAAGTTAATGGGGCCCGATTTGGTCCAACAAGCCATAGAGAAAGTCAAGCTCATGCAAGATCGGTTGTTGGCGGCTCAAAGTCGCCAAAACTCTTATGCGGATAATCGTCGAAGGGACTTAGAGTTTCAAGTTAAGGATTGGGTGTTTTTGAAAGTGTCGCCGATGAAGGGCGTTATGAGATTTGGCAAAAAGGGGAAGCTTAGTCCCCGGTATATATGGCCTTATGAAATTGTGCGAAAGATAGGCAAAGTGGCCTATGAATTAGACGTACCTCCAGACTTGGAGTCAGTTCACCCGGTTTTCCATGTCTCGATGCTTCGGAAGTGTGTTGGAGATCCTACGAGGGTCGTCCCAGTGAATGATATTCAAGTGACAGAAAGGTTAACTTATGATGAAATACCCATTGCCATATTAGATAGGCAAGTACGGAGGCTTAGAAACAAAGAAGTGGCCTCAGTTAAAGTTTTGTGGAAAAATAATAATCGAGAGGAAATGACATGGGAAGCGGAAGAAAATATGCAATCCAAGTACCCGCATTTATTTCAGCCCTTGGGAGAAGTCCAAGATGAGACGTCAAAATCATAAGGTATGGATGTTTTCCTTTTTTGCTTCTGGGTCGTGTGTGGCCAAAATTTTCATGTTGTTATGATGTGGCCCTGTGTGGCATCGATATTATGGGTTGTTGTGACAGGTTGTTAGTGCCATGTTATAGGGGAAACACTGGCGAAATGTTTATAAAATCCCGGGTGTTCTCAACATTCGAGGACGAATGTTCTTAAGGGGGGTGAATGTTACACCTCAGAAAAATCTTCCGTTGGTACGCAAGTGAATGAACTAGCGAAATACGAGTATCGGGTTAATGATGACTTAAGGGCATTTTGGGAAAGAGTTATAACGTCCCTTAGATTAGTATTGAAGTGTTAAACAAGTGTTAAGAAGGTTCCATGAGGATCGGAGATCAAACGTAGTGGCGAAACTAAGTTCAGTGACTGATGAGTTCTACGGCTCATTATACGGACCGTATAATGTTATACAGACCGTATAGTGGACCGTAAAACCATCACAGTGAAGGTTGGTTGCTGGTGTAATTTTACGGTCAGTTATACGGACCGTATAAAATTTATACGGACCGTATAACGAACCTTCGAATGGTCACAGTGAAAGGTTGCTCACTGCTAACGTTTTACGGTCAGTTATACGGACCGTAAAACTATTTTACGGACCGTATAACGGACCGTCAAGTAGTCACAGTGAAGGGGTGCTGGGCAGACCCATTTCACGGTCTATTATACGGACCGTATAACCATTATACGGACCGTATAATGGACCGTATAATGAAACCCGACAGTTCGGTGATGATTTAATAAATAAAGACCAAGTTCATGAAAATCATTTCCACATTTCCTCTCTCTCTCTAAAACATCTCTCTACAACTTTTGTACAAGTTTTCAAGGGTATTAATCCATCAACCACATTAAACAAGTAAATCCAAGGTAGAAACCCATCAAGGATCATCTAAAGTCAAGAAATCCAAATAGAGAAAAACTAGGGTTTTACTCAAAGTGGAGTATTATCAACAAAAGCTTGTCCCTACAACTTCTAAGGTAAGATTCATGATTTTTATATGATGTTTACGGTATTGGAGAATAAAAATGCATGGATTGTAGAAAACATGGTCCACTAGGACATGAATGATGAATATTGACGTTTTTGAGACATAGTTTGAATTGAATCATGATTGTTGTTGTATTGTGATATGAGTGTGTTATAAATGACGTTAAGATCATGAAATAGACATTGTATATGGATGAACGAAGTTGGGTGTTGTGACCATAAATAGGGACAAATGGAAGTGAATTGAGAATGTGGATAATGTAGATGATTAATGGCCATGGAAATGATATTATAAATGTGTTGTTGACGTTTGGGGGTTGAATTATGATATGGACAAATGTTGTATAGATAAAGGAGATGCTGTCCAATTTTCTCTAGTTCTAGCCATGTGCACTAGTTATCGATACTAATGATAGTATGGCCTTAATGAAGGTAGAAACGTGAGCATCGAAGGAGTACGTGCAAGTGTAGAATAATTCGACAAAGAGGTATGTAAGGCAAACCCTTCTTTCATAAGGCATGGTTCTTTGGCCAAACTCCTAATCCCTCTATATGAGCATGTTGACTACAAATGTTTCACATTCCGAGCTCATAAGCTCACTATCCTTGATTGGTACTACGAATGCGCTACGCACCTCAGGTGACGAGTAAGACTACGATATAGAAGTAACAATAATGATAATGATAGTAATGATGATGGTGATAATAATGATGCTAAAGGTGCCTACGGGCTGTTATACTCATACGTACCTATGAAGGGCTATAATGAAAGCCTGAGCTTATAACGCCGGGTAGAATATATGTGTATGAATATGTATAGAATATGTATACGATTACGAAACGCGCGCACACATCTGCAGATGGTACGGATAACCCTGAAGCCTTGGTAGGGCCAGGTATGAGTAACATTGAGCCTTGGTGTTATGTCCCGTATTTTCATACGTCGGGACGTTTTAAAATAAGCGCGACAAGTTAAAGGTAAGACTATCTTAAGATATGAAGTAGAGATTTTAACTTCCGGTTTCGCGTCGAGTCACAATTTATTCACAATTCTCGTGTGGCATTAAACTAGTAATGGAAAATTGGTATTAAACTAACCATAATTGGATTAATAAGTGGGATTGGAAAGACCAAAAATCAGTCCATTAAATGGACAAAGCTAGCCGTGTAGCTTGAGTGGAATAGTCAATGGTTATTGACCCAAAATAAAGTAAGGCACATGGCCAAGTCATGGAGGGAACATAGATAAAACAAAAATCTGATTCCATAGCACTAACAAACTCATTCCAACATCAATAAGTCAAGAAATATAGTGATAGAGAGAGAGAGTCTCTCGGCTAGAGCTAGCCGAGAGTGAAGGTGCCAACTTCTCCAAAAAAATTCAGTTTTTCCTAAGCAATCCAACTCCATGGAAGGTGTGTTAACATGTAGCATCCATTGATATAGCAAGAACAAGTGTTAAAATTCAAGTAGTGAAAGTGAAGGCTAGCCGATTGAAGTGTCAAGATTGAAAGGTAAGAATGTTTGTTGTTCTTGTGTTGCATGATGATTTGAATGTATAGTTCATGCATGTTGTTGTTGGATTGTGGTTGTAGTTGAAGTAGGGAGTGAGCCGTGTGTGAGGTGAGTTCATGACTGATTTCATTGTGCATGTATTGTTAGTGAATTGAATATGTATCACCATATGTAAATGAACAAAGATTGTGGGAGTTTGGTTGTGATGTTGCATGTTGGCTATTGGACTGTTTTTGCTCGAATTTAAAATGAATCATGTGTTGAAGATTCTGATGAAGTCATCCTTAATCTTGTTGAACATGTATTGGAAATGAATTGAATGCATTGTAGTTGGATAAACGAATGAAAATCATGAAGTTGGAGTAGTTGTGATGAAACCGGGTAGGGGGCTGTTTTGGACGAATTCATGGACTGTTTTGGGCTATAATTTGATTGTTGTTGTTGTGGACATTGTATTGTATTGTATGCATGTTGAATATGTAAATTAAGGTGTTCAAGAAACGAATTATGTTGAGGTGTAGAGGCAGTCCAAAACCGTGGACAGTTTTAAGGTTAGAAGTGAATTTGTGTGTGTTGAATGTTGATTCTTGTTGCAAACGTTTAGTGAATGTAAAATGTCATGATTCAAGTTAAAACTGAAATCATTGTGGGCTGTTGTAAGAGTGAAAATGATGCTAAAACATTTCCAAGATTCATGAAAGTAAAGTCATTAAAAGTGTTGTGTTATTGCAAGTTAAAACTGGAAATTTGCTAAGTAAGAATGGAAATGATGTGTGTGTTGGTTTGCCGTGTGTATGAGACTATTTTTGATGGTGTATGGACTGCCCAAGTTCCCTAAGTCATGCTTAAACAAGTTTTGATCAATATATGAAAGAACGATTAGCAATGTTAGCTTGTAACGCTAGTTGGTTTTGAATGCGAACGAAACGTCGTTTAATTGTTAGAAAGGAGTTGTGAATGTCACAATACGTATTGAATGCCCCTGTAGACTAATTCTAGTTCTTCACATCTTGATATAGGATAAGTATTGTTGGGCAGCAAGTACAAGTTAGAATACAACTAAACGCAAAAGGTATGTAAAGCCTATTCCTTCTTTCTTTTGGCATGTCCTAGACGTAAGATTGAAACGATATGAACCTTGGGGTAAATTCTATTCTCTAGTTTCATGTATGGCTTATGAATCTATATTTCATTAATGTTATTATCATGTGCCTACAATATGAGTGACTAATGAACAATGCATGAAAGTTCCTATACTTAAAGAATTGCACAACTAAAGACGTACTTGACTTCCAAAAGCTATACCATATTAAAGTGACATATGTATATGAAATCTAAAACGTTTCTTGTAATAGTTGTTATGAGATTTAAAATGAACTGAATATGAATATTATTTTGACACTTTAGAGCTGGTTAGTTGCTTATCCCTTGAGTCTAAAAAGATGATTTGCATATATGTGGTTGCTTATTATTCTGCTCGTGCTTACCGCTATATCCTTCACTGAGTCCCGGGCCAGGGTACGTTTTCGTGCGCACATTTATTATATTAATCACCGAGCCCCTCACTAGAGGGCCGGGACACGTTATGTATATATATATGATGATGATATGATGATGTGATGATGTGATGATATGATGATATGATGATATGGAGATGATGGTGGCCAGGAGGGCATATTCCTTATTACCGAGTCCCTCAGGAAAGGGCCGGGACACGTCTATGTTTATGTTATGATGCTATGATTTTAAATTACCGAGTCCCTCATAAAAAGGGTCGGGACACGTCATGTATGTTTTATACAGAATGATTATGCAGCTTTGACTACAAAACTCTATAATAGCAATGATATGAGAATGATACAGATGAAATATGTTCAAAGGCAAGTTTTATGAAATTCTGTTGTTGCAATGCATCCTATGTACCGTGTCTCAATATAAGTCTATACTATGTTTCAAGCTTTACATATTCAGTACATATTCCGTACTGACCCCCTTACTTCGGGGGGGGGCTGCGTTCATGCCCGCAGGTACAGACGCTCGTTTTGGAGATCCACCAGCTTAGATCATCCTTCAGCTATTTTGGACTGCTCCTTTGTTCCGGAGATAGCTTGTGGTATAACCTCCTTATGTTGTGTCCGTATGTGTTTATTTGGGTACGGCGGGGCCCTGTCCCGCCACATAATACGGTCGTTACTCTTAGAAGTCTGTGGACATCGGTGTGGGTCGGTTTACAGTTGTTGATGCGTTTTATGTTTTGACTTAAGTTTGGGGCGTACCGAGTCGTAATGGCAGCCTTGTCGGCTTGCATATGTGTGTATGTTTGGTATTTTGTATATCGCGGCAGCCTTGTCGGCTTACTTAGGAATATATATAAATGTTGTTCTTTGATAAGTGCAACTCCTTGGGAGATGGATGACTAAGGCATACAGAACTTGACAAATCTAAATAACTCACTATCTTCTTACATACAAATGAGATCATGACATGCTAATTATAAATTATTAGAGTTAACAGATAAATATGAGTGTCCAATTCGGGCACAAGTCACGGCCTACGGGGTTGGGTCGTGACACTTGGTTGGCCAAGTATGTATATGAAATACTGATCCAATGAGGTCGGGTACGCTATGTAAATGCCATGTATACGAAATGACTATGTATGTATATATTATATAAAAGAATGTGATGAGACTATGTGTAAGAATACGAATGAGGACATGTACACTAATACGAGCACAAGCATGGTACGAGTTTTATTATGGGGCACGAATGACGATGTGAGTAAGTAAGCGACATGATGATGATGATATTATTATCTCCCCACCTATGCTATTCCATATATTGTTCATTATGTTGTATATCAATGTTAATCATGCTTTACATACTCAGTACATTCTTCGTACTGACGTCCTTTTGTTTGTGGACGCTGCGTCATGCCCGCAGGTGCACTGGGAGACAGACTTGACCCATAGCTGCCTATTTGAAGATTTCATAGAGAGCTCCATTTCCTTCGGAGCCATATCTTTTAGGTACTCATTCTTTTGTGTATATAATTATGGGCATAGCGGGGTCCTGTCCCGCTCATGATATGTCATACTCTTAGAGGCTCGTAGTCATGTGTATGCGGGTAGAGATGTTTGGCCATGTCGGCCTATGTTTTGTATATCTTTTGTTGGCCTCGTCGGCCTTGTATATTTGACATGGCATAGATGCCCATGATATGTTAATTGATGATGGTCATCCAATGGGACTAGCTTGATTAATGATTTAAAATGCATGAACTGAATTATGGTTCACCTAGATGTTATGATATGCCTGATAAGGGGGTGCCCGGGTGGGGTAGCACCGGGTGCTCGTCGTGGCCCCCTAGTCGGGTCGTGACACTTTCAATGTCATCCGTCACTTTCTTCTATCATTACCATTCATCTAGTGCAATCAGGGGTTAGTATAAGGAATCTCATTTCTTATGGCTTAGCTCTATCGCACGATCTTAGAGATGAAAGAAGAGTAACCCTCCTAAATGCCCTGTAGCCTCCTGTTTATAGATGTGGCGTGCAACACACCATAAACAAGAATCTACTAGACACGGCTCGTAGACACTTCCTAGGACTGAACTGCTCCGATACCACTTTTGTCATGACCCGGCTAGGGGCCGCGACGGGTACCCGGTGCTATCCACCGAGCACCGCTCATTCTGCTACTTATCATACTCGTTAAACGTTCATTCATCAATTCATACTCAAATCATAGGAAAATTGTTTTTCATTTGGAGACATAATTACCAGTATATACGTAAGCCCTTCGGCTATCAAATAATACACACATACATATATACATATATACGCTTATCAAAATTGTGAGACCATACTACCCACACATACGTATCTACGAGGCTCTACTACAATACTAGACGTATGGACGGGACAGGACCCCATCGTGCCAAAAACATACATGTACATAAAATAGTAAATGAGTGGCAACTCCGGAATACTGGAGTGCTTTCAAAACACTGCTTATCGGCTTCTATAAATTTGGGTCGCCTCCCTGTCTACCTGTGGGCATGAACACAACGTCCAAAGAAAACGGACGTCAGTACGAATATTGTACTGAGTATGTAAGGCATGAATGAAATAAACATAATAGAGAATCATAAGACATAAGATGAAGACATAACCTGCGTAACTTTAAGGGAGGATACCTTTCATGCCTATATCATATATTATCACGGTACATGTACCATCATAGTTCATACATCGTCGTATCATACATATATATATATATATATATATATATATATATATATATATATATATATATATATATATATATATATATATATATATCATAACACCTCATTTGCTCATACACATTAAACGTTATCCGCATTCAGCTACGTAGTGGCTCGACATCACCTACATATTATTCGGGCTTTTCATACATACATCATATATATAATCATAGCATATACTACCTGGCCAACCAAGGCTTCAGGGTTATGTCTACCTGGCCCTACCAAGGCTCAGTGTTATGTCTACCTGGCCCTACTAAGGCTCAGTGTTATGTTTACCTGGCCCTAACAAGGCTCAGTGTTATCCGTACCCAACAGCAGAGGTATGCGCGCGTTACATAAATATATACATATTCTACCCGGCCTTATAAGCTCGGGGTTTCATATAGTCATACATAAGCACATATATATATACATAAAAGCCCATAAATATCTTTAGCGTCATCACTATTATCATCGTCATCATTATCATCATCACTATCAACATCATCATCATTATCATCATCACTATCAACATCGTCATCATTATCATCACATATGTCTCATAAACTTATCATAACCTTTCATGGAGCATACATTTGGATTTAAAGACAATCTATGAGAATCGCATCGTATTCGTAGCATGAACTTCGAAATAATGTCGCATAATAAACTTTATAATCTCTAACTTAGGCTCATCATTACTACCATCGTATCTATGGCATATCTCTTTCCTTAATCTCATATGGAACCCCTTATGAACATAGACTCGTAACTTTTCGGAACATTGGTCAAACGACACGTATTAGAGCTTATAGACAACCTATAACAATATCGGGGTGACGTAAGGTCGAGAGCCCCCGATTCCATCATGGAGCATTCATAAGCATTATGCCTCACCTTGAAGGAATTAGCATATAAGGTGAGTGTAGTCAATGAACAACATCAATGGATCGTAATATGGATCATTAGCCTTGTAGAACCATAATATTATAAGCCTTAGAATCTTTAGACTTTGACTCATCATCATCATAATCGTATTCGTAACATACCTCTTATCTTATCCCATATGGCTATTCATAAACATAGGCTCTTAGTTTTCCGGAAGGTAGGAAAGTCATGGAGAGGTAAGGAAATAATATCATAGGAATCATATAGGGATCATTAGTTTCGTAGGAATATCATATCATGAACTTTATGACTACTAGACTTAAATTCATCATCGGTATTGTCTTGTTCGTAACGTGTCTCTTTTCTTTATCTCATATGAAGTTCTTTATACTCGTAGATTCATAGTTCCCAATGTGTAGGAAAATCATAGAGAGATAGGGGGATTCATACCATAAGATTCATGCCTTAGAAAGAAAGGACTAGCCTTACATACCTCTTTCGTTTAACAATTTCCATGCTTGATTGTTCTCCTGCAATGCTCACGTTTCTACCTTCAAGAGAATTCGCATTCACATTAGCTAATCGATTATATGAACGTGCTTACTAAAGCTAGAGAAAATTGGGCAGCATTTCCTTTGTTTATACGACTTCCTCTATATCATATATGAACTCCCAAACATCAATAATAATATTCACAATATCATAGACAACAATTGTCATCCATCTATTTTATCCGCAATTCATAATTTCACTCCAATTCACCCATAATCATGGTCATAGTATACTAGTACGTTTTCTCACATATAATGCTTATCCCATGTCCTTAATATCATTTATAACATAACTATATCACAATACATCAATAATCATAACTCAATTCAAGTTATCACTCAAAATGACACTATTCACCCCTTTCAAGACCCATTTCCTATATCCTTTTACAATCCAAGTGTTTCAACTTTCAAATACCTTAATCAACATGTAAATACCATAAAACTTACCTTAGATGGTGTAGGAATGAACCTTGAGTGCAAACACTTCTCTTGAGCAATACCCTAGTTTCACCTTCACTTGGATTCCTTGTCTTGGATGAACTTTAATGAGTTTATTACATTTGATTCACTTGGTTTGATGTATTTGATCACAAATTCCCCTTGAATTCTTGTTGCAGAAGTGTAGAGAGATGTTTTAGAGAGAAGGGGTGTGAAGGGAAAATGAAATGAAATGAACTTGGATCCCCTTTTTAATACACAAAATCAGTCCCGACCCATTTATACGGACACATATAGGGTCCGTACAATATATACGGTCCATATGCGTCACGACCCAACCCCATGGGCCATGACTAGTGCTCGAACTGGACACTCGTATACGACCTGTTAAATATAGTCAAACTGAAACTAAGGACAATATGGAAACTTATTAAAACAAACGAAGGATTCACAACGCCACATATCATAAGCCTGTCTCCCCTGGAGTCACGGCTAACCACCGCATAACAATAACATAATACGCAAGCCGACAAGGCTGCCACTATACACAGGGATATCCAAAGCAAACCATATAGACACAGCTGACCAAAACTTATATACAACCCATACATGTCTACAGACCTCTAAGAGTATAAAAGTGAGACATGACGGGACAGGGCCCCGCCGTACCACTGGACATATACATGTCTATATCAAATGATCTGTACCAAAATAGTCTAGGCTCAGGAACAATGGAGCTCTCCAAACAGCTAGGCAGAAGTCCTAAGCTGGAGGATCACCAAATCGAGTATTTGTACCTGCGGGCATGAAACGCAGCCCCCCGAAGAAAGGGGGTCAGTACGAGATATGTACTTAGTATATAAAGCATGAAATACAATAAAGAGAATCATAACTAAATAGAAGATTACAGAAGGCAAGTATGATAATCAAAGATACCAATGCATCTGTGCCTTACGAGATAAGAATCATGCATGTCTATACCATATACCATATCCGTCCCATTATGGGACTCGGTGAATAAAGTCATCATATACCATACTCGGCGCCATAATCACATCATAATCATCATATACATATATATATATATATATATACCGTACCCAGCCCTCTAGTGAGGGACTCAGTGAACAATGCAATGAAACTGTGCACAAAAACATACCCGGCCCGGGACTCGGTGAAAGCTATATTAACGGCATGCACGAGCAGAGTAGTGAGCAACCATATGCAAACTAAGTCATTTCCGAGACTCAATAGAATAATCAAAATGAACTATCATTTGAAAATCAAAGACAATAGTCATGTCCAGTACCCTTCGAGTGTCACTATGAATTATATCAAATAGAACTTCAGGAATCATAGACATGTACGTATCAAGACATAATGAAGTAGGTTCTGGGAATCAAGAACAATATCCATCCTAGTGTCTCTAAGAATAGGAGTTTCTTTGAAGTCATATGCTCGTCGTCTATTTGTTTCATAGATATCATGCCAAAACGAAAGAAGGGTTAGCTTTACATACCTTTGGCTCTTAATCCGTGACTTGATATGTATACGCTGTCCAAAGTATCTCAACCTATATTAAGACGTCAAGACTATGGTTAAGTTACGGAAAGGCGTAAAACGTACTTCAACGTTAGTAGCTTATTTCCAGACAATTGGGCAGCACCTCCCCTATATCGCTCACTCTCCTCACATCTAAGTCAACTATACAACAACCAAAATAACATCAACAACGACACATCTAAGTTATCACATCAAGGACTAGTCAAAACAAGATCCAAGGACACCCCGAAACAGCCCACATAACATTCCAAATCAGTCCACACATTACAACATTCAATAATAGTCAACATAACGACTACAACATATTCAAGTTACTCTTAATAATCTATAACCACAACACTTCATCCAAACGACCTTATAATAGTTCAACAATTACAACCACCCTAACTTAATCTTTAGGACTACTAGAGGTACGTTTTGAACTTATCTTTTCTTTCGAATCAAGCAACACAATAATCAGTGACTGTTATCCATGTACAAGCAAATCCCATCAATAACTTAACAACAACATGCCCCCAACAGCCCATCAATTATAACAACACAATACATCATTTTAACTACACTTAGTCCTCCAATTCCACAAGAACAGCCCATGAAATCAATACATATTCGAGCATGATTTAAGCTTTCCTTTCACAAATTCCACTTCCACCAAGTTGTACAAAGACCAAACCATCTCTAAACATGTAGGAGGGAATAAACCTTACCTTAGCAAGCTTGGCCTCTTAACGTTACTGGAAATTATGACTTTAAATTAAAAGTGTTCTTGGTGCTCCAAGGATTAAATTCACGTTGTTGGTCACTAAAGCAAGGTGTTGCACCCTTAAACGTCTAGAACACCTTGGGAATTCATAATCTTCTTGCTATCAAAATGTAGAGCTTGGCCGAGAGCTTGGCATCCATGGTTGTTCATAATTCTTTCTCCAAATCGAGATGAAGATTAACAATTTAATTGTGTGGAGGAGGGCTGGACGTGAGCTTTCAAGGGCAGCCATGGTCGTGAGCTTTCAAGAGTTGCCATGGCCGTGAGTTGCCATGGCTAGGAGCTTCTCTCTCTTTCAATAAATTTGTGAATGGAAATGTGATCAATTAGTCATCACAATGCATTATATATGCAGCCCACCTATGAGACATGTGTCCCACTATGGCATGGACCAATCAGATTTGGCCATGTTGTAGTGGGGTCCATTTAGCACACTTAATTAACTTAATTAATTATAAATCCCCATTGAATAATCTAATCATGGTTAATTAATCCCTAATCTCCACTAATATTTCTATACTAATTGGAATTTACAAGCAAATCGTGCACTTATTAAAATCGGGGATTAAAAAGTCCTTGTCTCATATCCCAAAAATAATCTTGTCCTTGAATTTATGTCGATTGACTTACAATTAATCCAACGTACAAAAATACGGGGTATAACATCCTTCCCCCCTTAGAACATTCGTCCTCGAATGTTAAACTAGTCCTATAGTATCTTATTAAAGTTTCGGGAAAGTCTCCTCGATCGCTATACCTACCAACCTGCATTTAGCAACCCACAGATGCCTCACAGGGCCACAATAACATATAGTTTTATCTACCAATCAATATAGTCAAGGAGGGATTAATATTACCTGTAGGCATAGGAAACAAGTAAGGATACTTATTCTTCATCTCATCTTCGGCTTCCCAGGTCATCTCTTCTTTATTGTTGTTTCGCCACAATACCTTGACAGAAGCCACATCCTTAGTACGTAACCTTCTGACTTGGCGATCAAGTATAGCTATAGGGATCTCCTCATAAGACAACTCCTCCGTTACCTGGACATCGTCTACAGGGAATTCTCTAGACGGGTCACCAATACACTTACGAAGCATTGATACGTGAAAGACTGGATGTACTGCTTCCAAATCAGATGGTAGGTCCAACTCATAGGCAACCCTGCCTACCCTACGAATAATCTTATAAGGCCCAATGTACCTCGGGCTAAGCTTCATTTTTTTGTTGAATCTCATTACACCCTTCATGGGTGACACCTTCAAGAACACCAATCACCAATCTGAAACTCTAAGTGTCGACGTCGGTTATCTGCATATGACTTCTGTCGACTCTGGGCTGATAATAACCTATCCTGAATAAGCTTCACTTTATCGACAGCTTGCTGAATCATGTCTGGGCCTATCAATTTAGTCTCACCAACATCAAACCAACAGATAGGTGACCTGCACTTCCTCTCATATAAGGCCTCAGACGGTGCCATCTGGATACTAGAATGGTATCTATTGTTATAAGCAAACTCAATAAGTAGAAAATGATCGTCCCAGCTACCTCTGAAGTCAATAATACAGGCTCACAACATATCTTCTAGCGTCTGAATAGTACGCTCGGCCTGTCCGTCAGTCTGAGGGTGAAATGCTGTGGTAAGACTCACCTGTGTCCCTAATCCCTTCAGGAATGATCTCCAGAATTTAGCTGTAAAATGAGCTCCTCTGTCTGAGATAATAGATATGGGAACTCCATGGAGCCTCACTATCTTCGTGATAGATAACCTTGCATAGTCCTCAGCTGAATAAGTAGTCCTGACTAGAAGAAAATGGGCTGATTTTGTCAGCCTATCCATAATAACCCATATAGAGTCATACTTCCGTGGAGTGTGAGGTAAACCTGTAATGAACTCCATATTAATTACTTCCCATATCCAGGTGGGGATCTCTATCTCCTGTAATAATCCACCAGGATTCTGATGCTCGACCTTAACCTGTTGACAATTCGGGCACTCAGCAACAAACTTCGCTATGTCCTTCTTCATGCCATCCCACCAATATAAGCATATGAGATCATGATACATCTTCGTTGACCCTGGATGAACAGAATAACAGGCATAGTGTACCTCTTCCATAACCTGTTGTCGTAGCGCTGCAACCCCAGGTACACATAGTCTACCTTCATATCGTAGCACGCCGTCAGGTGTAACTTCTAACAGGGTCTTCTCATTTTGAACAGTTGTATCTCTATACCGTGCCAGAACAGGATCCTCGTACTGGTGCCTCTTTACCACCTCTATGATAGAGGATTCAGCGACTTCTCGAACAGAAACTCCACCACCTCCAGAATCAGCCAAACGGATTCCAAGGTTAGCTAGCCGGTGAATCTCACGAACCATCTCCTTCCTTTCTGGTTGCACATCTGTCAAGCTACCCATAGATTTACGGCTAAGAGCATCTGCTACAACATTTGCTTTCGCTAGATGGTATAGAATATCAACATCATAATCCTTTAGTAACTCTAACCACCGTCTTTGTCGCAAATTCAGCTCATTCTGCTTAAAAATACATTGGAGACTCTTGTGATCCGCATAAATATCAACATGAACACCATATAAATAATGTCTCCATATCTTCAAAGCATGAATTACTGCTGGTAACTCCAGATCATGAGTAGAATAATTCCTTTCGTGCTTTCTGAGCTGTCAGGAAGCATAGGCTATAACCCTGCCATGCTGCATCAATACACAACCTAGTCCAACACCTGAAGCATCACAATAAATAACATAGCCATCTGGTCCCTCTGGAAGAGTTAAGACTGGACCCGTAGTCAGCTTGTCTTTCAACGACTGGAAACTTTGCTCACATGCATCAGTCCACTGGAAATTGGCTGCCTTCTGAGTTAGCTTTGTTAAAGGCGCTAAAATCGAGGCAAACTTTTCTACAAATCTCTTGTAATATCCTACTAGCCCCAGAAACTGCGTACCTCAGTAGATGTCGTAGGTCTAGGCCAAGTCTTTACATCCTCGATCTTCTGTGTATCTACCCGAATACCATCCACTCCAAAAATATGCCCCAAGAATGCTACTAAAGTCAACCAGAATTCACATTTAGAAAACATAGCATACAGCTTCTGGTGTTGGAGCACCCTAAGTACCGCCCTTAAATGATCTGCATGCTCCTCTTCTGAACGTGAATAGACCAGAATATCATCGATAAATACAAGCACGAACATATCTAGGAATGGTTTGAACACTCGGTTCATTAAATCCATAAATACCGTTGGAGCATTGGTCAGCCCAAAAGACATCACTCTAAAATCATAATGCCCATATCAGGTCCTGAATGCAGTCTTTGGAATATCTACCTCTTTCACCCGCACCTGATGATAGCCTGACCGTAAGTCTATCTTCTAAAAGCATTTAGCACCCTGCAACCGATCAAATAGATCATCAATCCTGGGGAGGGGATATCTATTCATTATTGTTACTTTATTCAGCTGCCTATAATCAATACACATCCGCAGCGACCCATCTTTCTTTCTCACAAATAATACCGGTGCTCCCCAAGGTGATGTACTAGGCCTGATGAAGCCCTTTTCTAATAAGTCCCTCAGTTGCTCTTTTAACTCCTTCAGCTCTGCAGGTGCCATTCTATAAGGAGGAATAGATATGGGCTGAGTATCTGGCAATACATCTATAGTAAACTCTATCTCCCGCTCAGGAGGAAGACTTGGAAGTTCATCTGGGAATACATCTAGAAATTCATTAACTATCGGGATTGACTGAAGAGTCGGTACCTCTACTTTCAAGTCATGCACACGAACCAGACGATAAATATAACCTTTTCTAACCATCTTCCTTGCCTCGAGGTATGAAATAAACTTACCCCTCGACGATGCTGTACTCCCCATCCACTCTATAATCGGCTCTCCTAGGAACTGAAATCGAACTATCTTTTCTCTACAATCAACGTTAGCATAACAAAAATCTAATTAATTCATACCCATAATAACATCAAACTCCGTCATATCTAACTCTATCAGATCTGACACGGTATGACGACTATATATAATCACCGAACAATTTCTATATACTTGTTTTGCTATAACAGAATCTCCTACCGGTGTAGCTACCTCAAATGGTTCTATCAACTCAGGTTCTATTCCGATTTTACTAGCAACAAAGGGATATATATATGATAAGGTGGAGCCTGGATCTATCAATGAATATACGTCCCGAGAGAAAATCGATAATATACCTGTAACCACATTCGATGACGCCTCCTGATCCTGCCTACTAGCCAAGGCATATATGCGGTTCGAAGGACAGCTAGAACGGGAAGCTCCGCCACGACCTCTACCATGGCCTGCTGGTGTCTGAATACCCTGCCCCATAGGGCGCATAGCTACAAAAGAAGATGAACCAGCAACCAACCCAGTAGGCTGAGCCACGCCACCCGGACCACCTCCATACGGACACTCTCTCATAATATGGCCTTGATGGCCGCAAGAAAAACAAGCACCTGTAGCAAGACGGCATTCCTCAGAATGGAGCCTACCATACCGAGAACACCAAGGCAAAGGTGGCCTCCACTGACTCGAACCTCTATTCATCTGTGAACCCGAAGATTTGGAGCTCTGACCGGCTCCTGAATACCCTGTACTGTCAAATCTCCTACCTGTGAACTGTGGGGGTGCACTCCGTGCGGGCTGGGAAGAATATCTAATATACTGCTGAAATTTCCTACCTTGAAACTCACCAGGATAACCAGCCGATCTAGCCCTCTTATGCTGGCCTCTGTCGCAATCTCTATCTGGCTGACGCCCTCTGTGTCGATCATCTACCCCCTGTGCATATGCCTGTATCCGAGCAATAACCATACCTAGCTGAAGAGCCACTGCCATACAGCCATCAATCATATAACGATCCAACCCCATCACATAACGATGCACTCTATCAGCCATATCAGCTACAATAGTAGGCACATACCTAGCCAACGAATCAAACTCAAGACTGTATTCTTGAACACTCCTGCCACTCTGCCTCAAATGTAAGAATCTATCAACTCTGGCTCGCCTCATCTCTAGAGGCAGGAAGTGGCCAAGGAAGGCCTCCACAAACTCATCCCATACTGCTGGAGGAGCACCCTCGCCCCTAGATAACTCCCACGACTCATACCAATTAACAGCTACATCCCGCAACCGATATGAAGCCAACTCAACAGACTCAGTCTCAGAAGCCTTAATTATCCTCAATGTACGCTGCATCTGCCGAATAAACTCTTGCATATCATCCTCGAGCTTTGACCCGAAAAACTCTGGAGGATTACAACTTAAAAAGTCACGAGCCCTCAAACTATCAGATCTATCCGCATAGTCGACTCCTAGTCCGTGCCTGCGAGCCTGCCTTGCTACTAATCTGGTCAGCAGCTGAACTGCATCTCTCATGGCCCTATCCTCCGCCCCTGGCCGAGGAGCTGGAGGCTCAGGTACTGGGGCCTCGAGAGCTGCCGGTGGAGTTTCCCTCTGATCTGGAGCTGCTGCTGCTCTATGCTCCTCTGGAGGTGGCGGTGTAGCAGAACTCGCCGACTGAAGTACAATCTCAGGTATATATTGGCCACGGGCCCTAGTAACTCTCCGAGTCTGGCTCGTATCTCCTGGTACCGATTTGCCCTTCTGAGCAGCTGTCGCTTTCTTTGGATGCATAGTTGTAAACACAATAATTTGTTAGGGAGGGATTATCCTGATAATATAGCTCTATCGCACGATCTAGAGTAAGAAGGAAAAGAAACATCCTAAATGTCCTGTAGCTTCCTGTTTATAGATGTGGTGCACAATACACCGATAAACAAGACTCTACTAGACACGGTCTGTAGACACTCCGAGGATGAACTGCTCTGATACCACTTTTGTCACGATCCAACTCCATGGGCCATGACTAGTGCTCGAACTGTACACTCGTATACGACCTGTTAAATATAGTCAAACTGAAACTAAGGACAATATGGAAACTTATTAAAACAAACGAAGGATTCACAATGCCACATATCAAAAACCTGTCTCCCCTGGAGTCACGGCTAACCACCGCATAACAATAACATAATACGCAAGCCGACAAGGCTGCCACTATACACAAGGATATCCAAAGCAAACCATATAGACACAGCTGACCAAAACTTATATACAACCCACACATGTCTACAGACCTCTAAGAGTATTAAAGTGAAACATGACGGGACAGGGCCCCGCCGTACCCCTGGACATATACATAAGTCTATATCAAAAGATCTGTACCAAAATAGTCTAGGCCCCGAAACAATGGAGCTCTCCAAACAGCTAAGCAGAAGTCCTAAGCTGGGGGATCACCGAATCGAATATCTGTACCTGCGAGCAGGAAATGCAGCCCCCCGAAGAAAGGGGGTCAGTACGAGATATGTACTGAGTATATAAAGCATGAAATACAATAAAGAGAATCATAACTAAATAGAAGATTACAGAAGGCAAGTATGATAATCAAAGATACCAATGCATCTGTGCCTTACGAGATAAGAATCATGCATGTCTATACCACATACCATATCCGTCCCATTATGGGACTCGGTGAATAAAGTCATCATATACCATACTCGGCGCCATAATCACATCATCATCATCATATACATATATATATATATACCATACCCGACCCTCTAGTGAGGGACTCGGTGAACAATGCAATGAAACTGTGCACAAAAACATACCCGGCCCGGGACCCAGTGAAAGATATATTAACGGCATGCACGAGCAGAGTACTGAGCAACCATATGCAAACTAAGTCATTTCCGAGACTCAATAGAATAATCAAAATGAACTATCATTTGAAAATCAAAGACAATAGTTATGTCCAGTACCCTTCGAGTGTTACTATGAATTATATCAAATAGAACTTCAGGAATCATAGACACATACGTATCAAGACATAATGAAGTAGGTTCTGGGAATCAAGAACATTAGCCATCCTAGTGTCTCTAAGAATAGGAGTTTCTTTGAAGTCATATGCTCGTCGTCTATTTGTTTCATAAAGATCATGCCAAAAAGAAAGAAGGGTTAGCTTTACATACCTTTGGCGCTTAATCCGTGACTTGATATGTATACGCTGTCCAAATTATCTCAACCTATATTAAGACGTCAAGACTATGGTTAAGTTACGGAAAGGCGTAAAACGTACTTCAACGTTAGTAGCTTATTTCTAGACAATTGGGTAGCACCTCCCCTATATCGCTCACTCTCCTCACATCTAAGTCAACTATACAACAACCAAAATAACATCAACAACGACACATCTAAGTTATCACATCAAGGACTAGTCAAAACAAGATCCAAGGACACCCCGAAACAGCCCGCATAACATTCCAAATCAGTCCTCACATTACAACATTCAATAATAGTCAACATAACGACTACAACATATTCAAGTTACTCTTAATAATCTATAACCACAACACTTCATCGAAACGACCTTACAATAGTTCAACAATTACAACCACCCTAACTTAATCTTTCGGACTACTAGAGGTACGTTTTAAACTTATCTTTTCTTTCGAATCAAGCAACACAATAATCAGTGACTATTATCCATGTACAAACAAATCCCATCAATAACTTAACATCAACATGCCCCAAACAGCCCATCAATTATAACAACACAATACATCATTTTAACTACACTTAGTCCTCCAATTCCACAAGAACAGCCCATGAAATCAATACATATTCTAGCATGATTTAAGCTTTCCTTTCACAAATTCCACTTCCACCAAGTTGTACAAAGACCAAACCATCTCTAAACATGTAGGAGGGAATAAACCTTGCCTTAGCAAGCTTGGCCTCTTAACGTTACTGGAAATTATGACTTAAAATTACAAGTGTTCTTGCTGCTCCTAGGATTAAATTCACGTTGCTGGTCACTAAAGCAAGGTGTTGCACCCTTAAACGTCTAGAACACATTGGGAATTTATAATCTTCTTGCTAACAAAATGTAGAGCTTGGCCGAGAGCTTGCAGCCATTGTTGTTCATAATTCTTTCTCCAAATCGAGATGAAGATTAACAATTTAATTGTGTGGAGGAGGGATGGACGTGAGCTTTCAAGGGTTGCCATGGCCGTGAGCTTTCAAGAGCTGCCATGGCTGTGAGTTGCCATGGCTAAGAGCTTCTCTCTCTTTCAATAAATTTGTGAATGGAAATGTGATCAATTAGTCATCACAATGCATTATATATGCAGCCCACCTATGAGACATGTGTCCCACTATGGCACGAACCAATCAGATTTGGCCATGTTGTAGTGGGGTCCATTTAGCACACTTAATTAACTTAATTAATTATAAATCCCCACTTAATAATCTAATCATGGTTAATTAATCCCTAATCTCCACTAATATTTCTACACTAATTGGAATTTACAAGTAAATCGTGCACTTATTAAAATCGGGGATTAAAAAGTCCTTGTCTCATATCCCAAAAATAATCTTGTCCTTGAATTTATGTCGATTAACTTACAGTTAATCCAACGTACAAAAATACGGGGTATAATAGTATGTGTGACCGTATAATGCTTCCAGTGGAGTCTCTTCTCTGGACAGGTTATACGGCCAGATCTACGGTCCGTATCTTTTGTACGGTCTGTATAATGGACCGTACAATTCACAGTTTTCCGAAAATCATTTTCGTCGACACGTTTGATCTCCAATCCTTATGGAAACTTCTTGACACTTGTTTATCACTTCATTAACAATCTAGGGGTCGTTATAACTCTTCTCCAAAGCATCATTAAGTCATCGTTAATTCGTTATTCATAAATCCTTTCTGATACATCTCGTATGTCTTGCCTCCTCTTGGCAACTTTCTTCTCTCATTTCGAATGTCTTTGAAATCTCATTTAGAGTCATCGAATGTTATTCCTTGCTCATCAAAACATCGCATACGTCGTACCCTTCGTCAGTCTATTCACTGTGCATGAACGAAAAATTTTCCGAGGTGTAACAGGTGTGGGGAGGAAAATTGGAGGAAAAGTTCAAGAAATGAATTAGAAGGTATTTTGTGTGGTAAATTAGCTTAAGTTGTAATTGTTAATATGTTATGAATATAATTCTGCTATGAGAGATAATAATAATGACGAGGAAGCGTCGTACACAAGCGTATGAGATATGGTGTTGTGGTTGTTGTTATAGACTAACTGTGGAAAGTAGTCTGGTCTGGTTTGAGTCCGATTTGAATATAAATCTCTTGGCTATGGTATTACTGATATATTGGATGGATAGTCTAAAGTAAAATAATCACTGAGAATAATAAGTCATCAGCAAGAAAATGCTATTGCGAATCATCTGGGCATTGTCATAGGTGAAACTATGATGATATTGTAAGGAATTAAGAAGTTCGAGCAAGGAATCAAAAGGAGATGATATGGTATGTAAATATATAAGGTCAACTAGTACAAAAAGGGATAATCTAAAATAGTACCAAAGAAGCAAGCACAGAAATGTACCATGTCTGAATAAGAGAGTTTGTTTATTATTAGAGAAATAAAGAGCAAGTAAAAAGGGTACAACAGCTAAGGGCACTCCCAGATCAGCGGCAAGCCATCGCAATCGCAAGCTAGGATAATCTTAATGGGGAAAGCACAATAACGGGACATCGGCTGACCACTGGCTACTTACATAAAAACATGACGACATAGGACTAATGGAGAAGTTCGACAAGAAATAGTAAAATATGAAAGAAGACAGATGAGCTCATATGATAAGCGTATGAAGATCAGGCTCTAAGGAAAGACAACTATTTCATGAAACCAATGATAACATTGTAAGACGAATGTTTTTTTTTTGGGGGGGGGGGGGGGGGAAGGGGAGAATGTTACACCCCGTAGTTTTGAATGTTGTGATTCGTTAGGTGTTGGTTGTCTTAAGTATGGAAATTGGAGTTACCTCCAAGGATATATGAGATTATATGCGCGTACCGTATGGTATGAGGGTTTATGTTCATATAATAAGCTACGGAAGGATTGGAGGGCAAGTGGATTAAAGAAATTAAGTTTGTTGGATTTTGGAGAAAATATGAAGGGCAATTTTGTAAAACTTGGAGAAAGAATATCTTTTAGTATATGAAGAGTTTTCGAGCAAAGCAAAATCCTAAATTGAAGTTCTAGTTTCCAACGTAATAAAACGTTCGTCGATAAGACATCGGAGTAGAGAGTTATGGACGTTACAAGTTAGGCCACCAGAGTAGAAATTTACCCTATGCTAACGCGACCAAAGGGCTGCGAACACAAAGAGTAGCAGGGATTAACCCTTCGCGAACGCGACCCAAGGCCGCGAACGTAGAGGGAAAATCTTAAGTCGGTGCTAAACCGACTTTAACACCCTATATAAGGAGCAAACCCCCTCATTTTCACCCATAATATTTCCCAAATGTTCAGCCAACATACATGGGTGTGTGTGTAACATAAAAGTGAGGTATTGGAGTGGTTTCAAGTGATGGGGAATGTATACGAGGCTCAGGAAACGTGTAACCGTGAGTCTAGTCTCGTTTTGCAGTGGATTTTGGCTTGGATTCAAAGTAAATATTGAAGATATTACTGCTCTAGCAATAATAAGGTATGAATCTCTCCTTATTAGTATTAATTTCGGTTTATTTGCGGAGATAAAATTATTAACTAGTCGTATTACAAGTTGGTTAGTTGAAAAATCTGGAAAACATTGTGTGGGTTGTTTTAGGGAATATATTGGTCTTGATAATGATGTTGTTGATGTTGGTATTGTTATTTTTGTTGTTGGTTGTTGATATTATAATTTTGGGCTAGGCATATAAATAGGGGAGATGCTGCCTGAATTTCGGCAGATTCTAAATTTATTTAAATTGAAGGCTAAAGATAAGCATGTGATAATGAGCCTAACAATAGTATGAATGATTTATATGTAGATTTATGAGCTTGAAAGGATAAACGTTGACTAGTTAAGGTGACAAAAAGGTATGTTAAGGCTATTCCTCTTTCTTTCTAAAGGCATGATTCTTTTCCTATGAACGCATGCACGACTTCCATAATACACTTATTTTCGAAAATACTGGCAGTTCATGATTCTCAAAATCCATATGATTCTTAAGACGAATATTTTCTATAATGACCATGATGATGATTATGATGGTCCCAGTCACGACTCGACTAGGGGCCGCGACGGGTACTCGGGGGCTAACCACCGAGCACCACTCATTCTACTACTTATCATGCTCATTACACGTCCCTTTATCAGATTCATACTCAAATTATAAGGAAATCATCTTTCATTTGAAAACATGAATACCTTTATATACATACGCCTCTCGGCTATCAAAATGATAATATACGCATGATACGATCAAATTACACCTATTAATGGCATAACGCGTACGTTGTCAAATATAGTAACCCAACAAGGTTGGGGTCGAATCCCACAGAGAACAATATGTAGGCAATTTAAGCAGATTAGGAATTATCACTAATAATAGCTAGACCGAACTCATCAATGGTGGTTTTTGATAAAATGCGGAAATATAAATTCTAATCTAGAAAGCAAGTAAATTGATCAATGGCGACAAGAATGGAATAAAGGAAACTACTTCTCAAGTAACGATCCAATATATCTCACGAATTATAAATAATAGCAAGTTTATGTTATTTAGCCTCGGATAATGATTCTAAATTAACTTCTCCCGAAGATTAACTAGACTACCCAATTGAAGATCACTCAAGCAATTAGGAGCATTAAGAACACCCGAATATGGCTACAAGTGGTATCACCTATTGCTAGGTCAATTTCCATTAGATGAGGGTTAACGCCCCAAATTCATGTTAATTATTCTATCCCAATCCCGTATTTACTCTTCCGAGTTTCAAACAAAATAAATGGGTGAGTCCTAGGGTTAGCTACTCCCTTGAGAAACGTTGAAGGACAAGAATAATTAAAATAACAAGAACATACTTAAATATAAATAATGTCGATGAATAAATAAGCACAACAAGAGTAGCAATCTTAATTGTCACCAAGAAATTCCCATAAGCAAGGATTAAATAAAAGAAAGAATATTTATGTAGGAACCCTAGCCTCCAAACTTGAGTATAATGCCAAAGATAATTTTACAATGCTCTCAGTTGGCTTTTTAAAAGAACTGGAATAGCAAAAATCGTCAAAATCCAAGTTCTGTTCGGACTGGGCCGAAAATCCTTCAACGCAAACGCGCCACATGGACGCGCGAACGCGCCACGGTGACGTCAGCATCCCTCTGTTACTTCAACGCGAACGCGTGAGCTTCTAACGCGAACGCGCAGAGTCACCGACGCGCGTGGGCACGAACGCGTGACATTCCAGCGCGAACGCGCAGAGTTATTTTCCACCAAAATTTCCAGAACGTCCAGTTGCTTTCAGTGATCAACTTTTTTCTCTTTTTTCGCTTGTTTTTCCACACTTTGGCTCTAGGGACCTCGTATTACCTGAAACATAATAAAAACCACGTAAAATCACATAGACTTGCCCAAAAACAAGTAAAACTTATAGCCGAAAAGCATCGATTGTGGCGTAAAATCACGCCACATCAACACCCCCAACTTAAAGTATTTGCTTGTCCTCAAGCAAGCCATACAAACAACGACTCAATCTAACACCTAGATATTATAGAATAACAATGTCTACATTGGTTTTGACTCTGAACTACCGGCATGCATGTTTTTCTTCCAAGGACCACCCCAATTTTCCATTTTAAAGCAATATACACAACTCAGGAACACTATGACTAACAATGATGCTTCAATGCATGACATTACATTATCGAACATATTATGATGCACACAAATGCTACTTTAGGCGGTCACTTTATTTTTCTCAATTCTCATCCTTATGCTCTCACATAGACCAAAGAATGTCCCAACACACATATATACAACAAGAATGGGACGAAGACGAAAGAGAAAAGAAAAACACTCACACTCACAAAGAAATTCATATCTACACATGCAAATACCATACGCTTGCCCTTATTTTCTATGTTTTCATCCTAGACTCGTTCGGTTGTGATCACATTAGGACTTGTTTTGGCTTGTAATGTAGGCTTAGGGACGGGTAGGATACTTTTTGGATATTAGTGACTTCCCCCTCCTTGAACACTACAATATTTCTTCACCTTAATTCACCCCTTTTCTTTCCAACCCCTTTTATTTTCTTTCAAGTTTTCAACCTCGATGTGGTTTTATTCCTATCCAACTTGCAAATCTTTTTGTGTTACGATTTTCTGATTTTTTTTTTATTTATTTATATGCAACTTCCACATCGAATCTCCAGTAGTAAACTCCACCACCCCCAACTTATGTTTTTCAACATCTACTCCACATTTAATTCACCCCCAACTTAGGCATTTTGCCTCATCTATCTAGTAGCATCAAGGAGGGAACGGGTGTGAAGATGAATTAATTGCACAAAGGGTAAAGTTTCATTATTGGTTAGCCAAGAAAAAGGTCAAAAGGCTCAAAAAGGGAAACTAGGGATATTTGAAATTTTTGGTAAGGCTTATTTAGGAAAAATGACTATTTACACAAAGAAAGCCTAATATCATCTCACAACCAAACTAACTTTCGGATTTCAAACAAGACCAACCGGGCAAGTTCTAGATTATACATGCATAAACGGAACCAAACTAACAACTCACACACACATTGGCATAAGGACAATTATTTTACACTTGTGACCTCCCAAGTAGTCATTCATCACACACAATACCCCAATAATCACAATGTCATATAAAGAATCAATCATGTCAAACAATAACTGTTCTAAGTATGCATTTTTCAAAAATTCGAGGGGTCCAAAATTTTCAACAAACCATAACAACATGCCATCAGTTACAGAGTAACACCAAATAAGTCAAAACTACTCTATTCAACGTAAGTAACATCCTAAACATGCCAGTTTCAACAAAAAATATAAACCCCTCAGGAAAAGAACTCTGGCAAAGAAAAGTCGTGGGGGGTCCTAAACACATATTTACAATACAACAATACCAGATAGCCACCCCCAACTAAAAAAAATTGTAGTGTCCTCACTGCATCACATAAGCATACAAAACATCTTAGGCATACCTGCTAGCACTGAGTGCTATAGTCATCTCTGCTCACCCTCGGAGCTGGAGCTGCTGGGCTCTGGCAGGACATAATCTTCCTTATTTTCCTCCTCCTCATTCTGTGCTCCGCATACACTCCTCAGAATACTCATCATTTTGTTCAAAAACTTGCTTTGCTTTTTGGCATGCTCTCTTGCCTTTTTCAGCCTCCTTTCCATCTTACCCTGTTTTTCCTTTATATACTTCAGCTCCTCCACTACACCTGCTAATGTCGGACCAACAGATCCAGAGGGATCTGTAGATGTGCCCTCTCCAGATGGGACCGAAGGGAGACTAGCCACTAGCTGCTGAATCCGAGTGTCCACCCCATGGACCTGGGTGGAGATGTACTGAAAAGGCCTGGCTGCCTCTTGTAGTGGTGGCAAGATTGGTATAGCTGGAGGCGGAGCAGGCGCTCCATCAGTCGAAACAGATGCAGTAGAGGTGGACTGCCCAAATAACGAGATTGCTACATCAATCTTCCTTTTCTTCTGCACATTACCAGGCCCTCTTTTCTTCAATGGATGAATCGGTCCACCGGGCCCCTTTTCTTTGTCACCTGGCCTTGTGGGCACCCCATCAGTGGAGCACAAATAAGTGATCAATGACGGGAAGAATAGACTCTTAGTCCTTTCAAGCACCACCTCCCATATTTCTCGCATAATTAGCCTCCCCACATCAACTGGCAACCCTTCCATCACAGCACAAATTAGTTTAGCCCTATCAAGGGGCACTTCTGAATCATGTTTGGAAGGCAGCACTCTGGATGTCATAATATCTAGCCAAGTTTTGGCCTCAGCAGTGAACTCTGTGGAGTCAATCTTTTTTTGCATTGTGGTCAACCACTTTGGTTGCTCCCCACCGTGGAGGTGTGTCACAAATCATTGTTTCCGCATTTGTTTGTACCTCTGCACTATCTCACTGTTATCACCATCCTGCAGATTATAGTAGGCATTGATTCGAGAAGGATTGCACAAGACATCTATGCCTCTGACTTTGACAATCGTTGGATCTGTAATGTCTGCCTCTGCAGCATTTGCGTAGAATTCCCGCACAAGGGTATAATTGGCCTTGATTGGTTCATCCGCAAAGCGTATCCATCTGCTTGTTACCAGCCTTTCATAGAACTCGGGCATCTTTTCTTCCAAATTTTCTGTTACAATGCCCCTCTTTTCGATGAAGCTCTTTCCCAGCAGTCTATCATAGAGCTTCGAACATTTTGCTGACTGAAAGGTGGTAGTATCATAGTATTCAATCAAGGGCACTTGGGCAACATTGGATGTTGTAGCCATTTTTCAAGCGTAAGTACCTACAAAATGAACACACATGTCGAGCACACATATGAATACCTAAAACAATGTATAATGAGGCAATTAGGCCAAAGGAATTGGTCGCAAAAGTTTCGAGCAGCTCTGTGCGAGTATTCTATTTGTGCACAGCCAGTTTTCCTTCAGCGCGTTCGCGCCATTTCCCATTTTTTACTTCTGCGCGTTCGCGCATGGTCTCGGCGCGATCGCGCTGAGTCGGTTCATTTTTCAGAAGACATTTCCACAAACAGGTTATGGGCACGATTTTTGGGGCTTCAATTTAACGATTTTAAGCATGTATTTTGCCCCATCTTTTGCACACATCAACACCCAACTCTCAACTCTCATCACTCAACAACTATCAACAATTTACATGACAGGAAATTCAGCAATTTCATCAAATTTTTATGTTTAAACAAGTGAAAGTCAAAATTTTCTTCCACAATTTCTAACATGAAAAGATGATAAAAATAACCCTATGAACAAGAGAATGAGAGAATCACATACCATGTGGTTGCAAGTTGAAGAATTTTTCTTAAAATTTGATGTTGGGTTTGAGAGAAAAAGTGAGAGCAAATTTAGGGAAATGGGGGTTATACCCCCCTTTGCTTCTATTTTGCTTCTTTTTGGTAACTGGGAATACAGTGTTGGCGCGTTCGCGTGGTCAAATTTCGCGTTCGCGCTGACCATTTTTTCTTTCATTTTATTTTGTTCAGCGCGTTCGCGCCAATTGATACGCGTTCGCGTAGAGGTATATAAAACCCCATTTTTCCAGATGTTTTTTTTAAATAAGCAAAAATAATAAAATAACTATTCTAAAAATGTATAAATGATGGGTTGCCTCCCACCAAGCGCCTGATTTAATGTCGCGGCACGACGTTTACCAACTTTACCGCTTTTCTCGCCATTTGGAGCTTATGAATTGGGCACCCAACTTGGATTCATGTTTGTGACCATGAGCAGCAGAGGGTGGTAAGTAGATGAACAAGCCAAGCATAATATTTTTCATCTTACACTTCTTGGCTTTCAAGTGAGGGATGTCATAGTGCCTTCTTGAATTTTCAAATTGCAAAATATAAGGCTCTTGAACTTCTTGAATTACGACATCCTCTTTGTCCCCCGGATTGGAGTCAACACCAACCATATTTTTCAGAACAATGGTTGACTCCAATTCATTTTTTTCTTTGGCATCCCCAATAAACTCATCTTCATGATTTGCCCTTTCATCTTGTGCATTGGGTATTTCAAAATGATTTGCCCATGGAGGATTTTCTTTTTCTGTCATCAACCCAAGTTGGAGACTAGTTTCCAAGTACTCTTCTAAGGCTTTTTGCTTTTCATTACCCTCACCTAGCAGACACTCCATCATGAGTTTGAACTTACCAATTTGGCCATGCTCACAATAAAAATCACCACTAAACAAGTTTTCATGGAAAGATGCCATTTTGTTTTTAATTAAAATAACACACAGAAAACAACTATACAAGTATTCACAGGTTCGGTTCAAAGCAAGTCAGCTTATTTCCTAGATTAGCCAAAATACGCCAATTGTTCCCCGGCAACGGCGCCAAAATTTGATTCGCTCAAATTACACCTATTAATGGCATAACGCGGACGTTGTCAAATATAGAAACCCAACAAGGTTGGGGTCAAATCCCACAGAGAACAATATGTAGGCGATTTAAGCAGATTAGGAATTATCACTAATAATAGCTAGACCGAACTCATCAATGGTGGTTTTTGATAAGGTTTTGATAAAATGCGAAAATATAAATTCTAATCTAGAAAGCAAGTAAATTGATCAATGGCAACAAGAATGGAATAAAGGAAACTACTTCTCAAGTAACGATCCAATATATCTCACGAATTATAAATAATAGCAAGTTTATGTTATTTAGCCTCGGATAATGACTCTAAATTAACTTCTCCCGAAGATTAACTAGACTACCCAGTTGAAGATCCCTCAAGCAATTAGGAGCATTAAGAACACCCGAATATGGCTACAAGTGGTATCGCCTATTCCTAGGTCAATTTCCATTAGATGAGGGTTAATGCCCCAAATTCATGTTAATTATTCTATCCCAATCCCGTTTTTACTCTTCCTAGTTTCAAACAAAATAAATGGGTGAGTCCTAGGGTTAGCTACTCCCTTGAGACACGTTGAAGAACAAGAATAAGTAAAATAACAAGAACATACTTGAATATAAATAATGTCGATGAATAAATAAGCACAACAAGAGTAACAATCTTAATTGTCACTAAGAAATTCCCATAAGAAAGGATTAAATAAAAGAAAGAATATTTACGTAGGAACCCTAGCCTCCAAACTTGAGTATAATGCAAAAGATAATTTTACAATACTCCCAGTTAGCTTTTTAAAAGAACTGGAATAGCAAAAATCGTCAAAATCCAAGTTCTGTTCGTACTGGGCCGAAAATCCTTCAACGCGAACGCACCACATGGACGCGCGAACGCGCCACGATGACGTCAGCATCCCTCTATTACTTCAGCGCGAACGCGTGAGCTTCTAACGCAAACGTGCAGAGTCACCGACGCGCGTGGGCGCGAACGCGTGACATTCCAGCGCGAACGCGCAGAGTTATTTTCCACCAAAATTTCCAGAACGTCCAGTTGCTTTCAGTGATCAACTTTTTTCTGTTTTTCATTTGTTTTTCCACACTTAGGACTTAGGGACCTCGTATTACCTGAGACATAATAAAAACCACATAAAATCACATACACTTGCCCAAAAACAAGTAAAACTTATAGCCGAAAAGCATCCATTGTGGCGTAAAATCACGCCACATCAACGCACATATGCATATGTACAGTAGTGACCTTGTGAGACCATATAACCCACACTGCGTATCTACGAGCCTCTACTGGAGTGCTAGACTTAAGGACGGGACAAGACCCCGCCATGCCCAAAATATACATATACACAAAAGAATAATCATAATCACCTTCGAACAATGGAGTGCTCTCAATCAGCTGCTAGCTCCTATGAGTCTGGATCAGGATCACCTCCCTGTCTACCTGTGGGCATGAACACAGCATCCAAAGAAAATGGATGTCAGTACGAACATTGTATTGAGTATGAGAGGCATAAACAATAATAAAACATCAATGAAATGAGGAGGTATCAAATAAAGAGCAATCTGTAACTGACTGTGACTCATGAAAGAAATAACACATACTGACTTACTCATACTCATCATCATATCATATATGCATAAATGTATAAGTTGCCCGTCCATATCGGATCAGTGTGATAATCTATAACATTAGCCTGCGTCCAGGCCTCCCGCGTCCAGGGTATAAGCTGCCCACTATAGTTGTGTGTATATCTGCCCGACCATATAGGTATTGTGTAATATCATCATCATATGCGCATCATAATATGCTCGTCATAATATGATCATCATAGTATCCTCATCATAATACATGCATGAAGACTCAAGGATAACTATACTTTATCGGGGTGACGTAAGGTCGTGATCCCTCGATTTCATTATGGAGCATTCACAAGAATTCTGCCTCATCTTGAAGGAAGTAGTATATAAGGTGAGTGTGTACAATGCATAACATACTTAGCTTAATGGTATTCTGCCTCACCTCGAAGGAAATGATGTATGAGGTGAGTGTATACAATCTACGACATCATTAACGTTATAGGGACGTCATATCATGAACTCTAGAATCTTTAGACTCAAGCTTATCATCAACATTATTGGACTCATAACATGTCTCTTATCTCATAAAGATATTCATGATCATAGACTCTATGCCATAGAAACATACCATCGGATTCATGCCATAGAAACAAAGGACTAGCCTCACATACCTTTTACGTTTAACTAATCTATCATTCGCTTGTTCTCCTTCAATGTCACTTTTCTACCTTCAAGAGAGAATTCGCATTAACGTTAGTCAATCGACTATAAGAACGTGTCGCTATTTTTAGGGGAAATTGGGCAGCATTTCCTTTGTTTCTACTACTTTCCCCACATTCTATATCAACTCCCAAAACAACATTCACAATATCATAAACGACAAGCATCATTCATTTATATTATCCTCATTTCACAATTTCACTTTAATTCATCCACAATCATGACCATAGTTCACTATCGTGTTCTTTCAGATATAATACTCATTCCATGTTCTACATGTCATTCATAACCTATTTACAATCTCAACATATCCATTTTTATGATTCGTTCCAACTACTACTCAACAATGTCACTATTCACACTTTCATGACCCATTTCCTATATCTTTCTACAATCCAAGTGTCTCCACTTCTCCATACTTTAAATAACATGAAAATACAATAAAACTTACCTTAGATAGTGTAGGAACAAGTCTTGAGTGGTATTACTCTTCTTGCACCAAAACCCTAGTTCACCACTCTTGAAATTTCTTGACTTGGATGAACTTTGATGCATTTCTCACACTTACTTTTGTGGATTTGATGAAGTTGATCTTAAATTTTCACTTGGATTCTTGTATTGGAAGAGTTTGGAAAGTTCTAGAGAGCTATTGGGTCGTGGAGAGAGAAAATTGAATGAATTAAATGAACTTGGGTCATTATATTATAAATGCAAAAGCTGTCCCGACGTCATTATACGGACAATTATACGGTCCGTATAAATTTATACTGTCCGTATAATTGACCGTAAAACTGCTCCAGTGAGCGTCTCATTCTGTGTCACTTTGACGGCACATTATACGGGCCGTATAATTTTATACGGTCCGTATAATTTGACCATGAAATCGACCCTTCAGCAACTTCATTCTGTGATAATCCTACGGTCCATTATACGGGCCGTATAACATTATACGGTCCGTATAATCAACCGTATAACTCATCCTTTCACTGATCTTTTTCTTGCCACTTTATTTCATCTCCAACCTATAGGGAACCTTCTTAGCACTTGTTTATCATTTCATTGACATTCTAAGGGGCGTTATAACTCCTCTTCAAGGCACCATTTAGTTATCATTAACTCGGTACTCGTAATTCTTTTCCAATACACATCGTATGCCTTGCCTTCTCTCGACAAACTTTCTTCTCTTATCTCATGCCTTTGAAATCTTAATTAGGGTCGTCAAACGTCATTCCTTTCTTATTAAAATATCGTATACTCGTATTCCTCGTTCGTCTATTCACTGTACGCAAATGGGGAATCTTTCAAGGTGTAATAGTCCTATTCCTGGAGATTCCAAAGTTATGGTTTTAATGTTATTATGAGATTACTGAGCTGGGTTCCATTTTATTGATTATAATTATTGATGTTGATCTCATCTTATGATTTTGTTCTTTCAAGGTGAGATATATGCTTGATGATATTTCCATAATGAAAATTGGAGGTTACCGACCTTGCGTCACTCCAATGTATTTATAGGTTTTATTTGGGCTCTCATACATGCTATTTCCATTATGCATATGTAACATAATATATTTATGAATCGGGTCGTACGTTCCTCGGCACTAACATAATATATTTATGGATCAGGTCGTATGCTCCTCGGCACTAGCATAATATATTTATGGATCGGGTCGTATGTTCCTCGGCCCTAAAATATGATATTTATGGATCGGGCCTTACGTTCTTCGGCACTAACATATATGGATTGGGCTGTATGTTCCACAACACTAACATTTACGGATCGGGTTGCACGTTCGCAACACTAACACTTATATTATATATATACATATATGTGCTTACTTACATATGATTTTGTAGATTTATGCATTACATATTGTACTCTCTCAGATGACAAGTTACCTCTCTTATGCCATGCTACCTTTCATATCTCTATTATGTTGTTATCCATGCCTCAAATACTCAGTACAGTGCTCGTACTGATGTCCTTTGCTATGGACGCTGTGTTTATACCCGCAGGTTCAGGTAGTCATGCCAGTAGCCTAGCGCAGTAGGATATCCACTCAGTTGTTGTCAGTGCGCTCCATTTGGTTCTGTCACGACCCGACTAGGGGCCGTGACGAGTACCCGATACTTGTACCGAGCACCCCTTAGCTATCCTGTATAAACAGTGCCATATTTTTTTTTCTAAACATTAACATTTGCAGTAAACTTTCTAATATCGCGTTACACCAGAACGCGAACCATTCGGAATACAATACATTAAACTGTACATAGCTGACTGTGTATATCTGTCTACGAGCCTCTAGACATAGTACATTTATACATAGGAAGGGCCGAGTACTGTCGCGCCCGAAAATACATACACAAAATAGTACCGATGATATAAGGCTCCGGAACAACTGGAGCGCTGTCGAATGCTGCTGATAGGGCGCTAGGAATCTGGTCCGTATACCTGCTGACCTGCGCGGCATGAAACGCAGCGTCCACAAGAAGGGACGTCAGTACGAATAATGTACCGAGTATGTAAGGCATGGAAAATAATGCAAGCAGTAACATAGAGTGCGATCAATAATAATATCACGGAGCCATAGGCCGTATAATGTGGCAAGAAAGTAACCTGTACATAGGGAGGCCCCTTTTCAGGCGGGCTATCGTATAGGCTTTCCCTTTTCGTCTTTGGAACGTTTCTTTTCATAGGCATAGGAGTCAACATTTTTATGTTACTTATTCTCATGCGCAGAAAACAGCACATTTCAGTAACGGTAGCTTTTACTCACGTTTTCGGACGCCGAATACAATCGGCTCTCCCAACCCCCTCGGTGTCCCTTATTCATGTATACAAAAAACAGTACAATTCAGTAGACAGTATCTTTCATTTACATTACAGATGCCGAATACAATCGGCTCTCCCAACCCCCTCCCCAACGATGACCCAACATATTACATCACATATGTATCACACATTATATATATATATATATATACAGACGCCGCGTACGGCTCATCCCATATCCCGCGTCCGGGCATCCCGCGTCCAGGATGGAATCCAGCTCAATCAGGTGGTGATATAACAGTGGCCCTTCCCTTTTTCCCCACATACACGTACATTTACTCATCCTTTATGCATATACATGTCTTATATACAGTTACTTTGTCATATATATATATATACATACCCATACACGTATACCCGTTTTATATATATACATATGTCATATAAGCGCACAAGAGAGCCAAGGAAAATCATGTATCCATCGGAGTGACATAAGGTCGGTGACTTCCGATTACATTACGGAATGCTAGTGATAGCTTTGTCTCACCTTGAAGGAACAAGTATTTTAAGGCGAAACTATCAACGGAAATTAGTGTTACAGTAACCGAAAATGAAATCTTAGGTATTTTAGAAAATAAAGTTATAACTAGAAAATATAAATATGATTCAAAAATTAGTTTGTCGCTTTCATGTTTATATGAAGTACTTGGCTTAGTCGTAGAGTCGTTCCGGTCGTACTTATCATAGCTACATCCTCTTGTCCGACATTGTCATTATCATTATCATCATAGAAACACTCCCGCTGGAGTAGTCATAGTACTTATCACTTGGTGACGAAATCGGGATCAAAGGCCCCCTTTGGATTCACTTCAAGTACGTTAATCAAGATTATAGGAAGATCCGAGAGTAACGGGCCCACCTCGGGCCGGACGAGGTAGCGTATACAATTTACCCATATTACGTGTCATAGCGTTACTTGTATAAGTCTTAGGGTAATCGGGTCCCACTTAGGCAAGTTATAGGGGTCTAGAAGGTCTTTTCATCATTTTGCACACTTTTTACTTCAATTCAATTGAACGAAAAGTTGAAAACTTTAGGTGCGGATTCCGGGGATTAGGGTTGTCCCCGAGACTCGTACCCGACATCTTTTAGTTAAGACATACCATAGAAAGAAAGGTGAATCCTTACATACCTCTTTCCGCTCCTTTAGCTACTCCAAATTCGAGTCACAATCTCGTCAAAATCTGCGATTTGGTCATTTTTACCAAAACTCTCATTAGCATACTTAGAGTTAACACCTTAAGGAAACAATTGGCTACCGAAATTTCGGCAGCATTTCCTCTATAAATACACCATCCTCGACATTCAATATAACCAAATTCTTGACAAACACAATCCGGGAATTCAAACCCGGCCAAACTATTAACATAATCAACAATCATCCTAGCAATTCACATTTTCGACTCACGATACATTATATCAATTTACTACTTTCTTCAACACTTTCCAACTCCCATAAAGTCAATAACAACCTTATATATAGTCCAACAACATCATTCTAACATCATGACGTTTCATACATGCAAGAACATAACATTCAATTCACCTCACCTTCCGAAACAAACTTCCAATTACTAATATTTTACTAAGTTCATTATGCTTCTACTTGTAATATAAGCTCCACAACACGACGATCGGCATACTAATTAAGACTTGCTCACTATCCATTCATCAAACACACACACACACGGCCATTTGCAACTACACACTACACGGCCATACCATGCACACACACAACTTCAATTTTTCCATTTTCCACATCTCATCCACAACAATAGCAACCTAACACTTGACAACAATTGAAATACAATTCCTACACCTATATGTACATACACGGGCATATACTATATTCCTCTACTTCAAGAATTTCATCCATTTTTGCCTACTACAACACATATAATCTATGCATAACACATAAAACAAGGTTAGAATTTACCTTTCTTCTTCAACTTCTCACTTACCTAACTCTTGGCAACTTGGATGATTTTGAACCTTTCTTGGTATGAATTGATTTTTGGAGGGATTTTATCAATTTTTCTTGTTAATCTTGAGCTTGGCCGAATGGCCCTTGAAGTTTGCTCTCTCTTTTCTTTCCTTTGCTCTCTTGAATCTTCTAGACCATTTAGGTGATAAAGATGACCTTATTTATCTTTTATAATCTACAATTTAATCCCACATGGGCTTGGGCCCATATTAATGGCCGGTTGGGCCTGTTAATTTCTAAAGAAAAACCTTCAAGCCCAATTATATTTTGGGCTACTTCTCGCAATTCTTGAAAACAATTTTTCCGACTTCCAATTTTGCCCTTCGTCTTCCTCCATATTTCCACGAGTCATGTCGTGAATTCCCCTTTATGCTCTTAACCATTCTCATTATCTTCACTTCTAAATTTTTCATAAACAACTCGTGTGTCAAACACATAAAATATTGCTTTGCTTGTTGTCTCCCCGCGATCGTCTTGAATTGTCCGATTGCACAAAACGCGGGATATAACATCCTCCCCCCCTTTAGAACATTCGTCCTCGAATGTTGAACTGTCCTCATAGCGTAGTATATTATTTCAGGGAGGTCTCCTTTGTGGATGCCTCATGTCGCTTAGCATGTCCGTCTTAGAAGCTTAGGTTGCCCTTTTGCGATCTTTACAGTTGTGCTTCTTTGTTGTAGCGCCTGCTGCGTCTATCCCCTCACTAGACATGTTCCCGTACATCGCCACATTAGGGATTCCTTGCCTTAGTCAGTGTGGACTCAATATTGGTCCCATCCTGCGACACCTGTACTTTTCTCCTTCATTCCCAAGGCTTTCTGTTATCATGGCTTTTCTTTTTCTGTTAGTTTAATCTGTCTCAGCCTATATGGCTCGTATGGGGTTTATAACCTCTTTTCACACCCCAATTTACTCGGGGCTGCCTACTTTTACACTCATCTCTTGTTTCCGCATTTGCAAAATTTTCAGCATGTTTCCCAGGGGGTCACCCATCATGGAATTACTCCCACCTGAGCACGCTTAACCCTGGAATTTTAATGCATTTCGAGGTCTCGATGTCAATATTTTTACCTCTGCTTCCCCATACTACTTATGTCGCATTATATGGAACGAGTTGGGGTCTCGGCAGTTTTCGAAACGTCCGCGTAACACGTCTTTTCCTTTATTTACAGTTCGGACCTTTGCAATTTCCAGTATTCGCCTTTTACCTATGCGTATGGCCACTTTTCGTCCAAATTTCCAAATTCTTAACGTGTTCAGTAATACAGAGGACAGTATAGGAAAAATAAAATTCGAGTTAATTAACACACGTCTATCACAGAAAATACTGAAAAAGTACCTGTGGCCGCGTCTGCAGAAGGCTCAGGATCCTTCCGTCCTGTCAATGCATATAGGTGGTGCGGAGGACCGGCTGAACTGGGTGCTCCTCCCCTACCTCGGCCGCGGCCCGCTGGAGCCTGAGAAGTCTGTCCACGAGGGCGCACGGTCGACGACGAACCGATCGCTGATCCGGCTGGCTGAGTTTGGCCTCCTTCACGCTTTAGTGGGCAATCACGTACAAAATGGTCAGTCCGTCCACAGGCAAAACAACCACCGGTGTCTAGGTAGCACTGCCCAGAGTGTGGCTTGCCACACCGAGCACATCGTGGTGGGGGAAGCCCCATCCTGCTGGAGTCAACTCTGTACTGGGACCCCAAAGCTCTGGCACCCTGACCAGGTCCCGAATAAGTAGGGCGATCAAACCCCCTATCCGCAAATCGAGGTGGGGCACTGGCCGCTGATTGGCCCGAATACCTAGATTGCTCTTGTGCTTGCCCCCCTCTATACTCGCTTCTAGCCCTGGAAAATCTGCCTCTTTTTCTGGAACCCCTCTCTGGATAGCTCTCCTCTCTCCGTGTCTGATACTGCTCTTCCAGATTTTGGGCGTGGGCCTGGAAGCGGGTAATAGTCACCCCGTCCTGCAGTGAGGCAGTCAAACACTCTTTAACCAAATGTGGCCCTAACCCACTTACAAACCGGTGCACATGGTCTCCCCTATCAGCTATCAGGGCGGGGGCATACCTGGCTAGCGAGTTGAAACGAAGACAGTATTCTCAAACACTCATGTTTCCCTGTCTAAGGTTTAGGAACATATCGGTTCGAGCCCGTCGAACCTCTGGCAGTAGGAAATGTCGTCGAAATGCCTCCGTAAACTCCTGCCAGAACGGGGGAGGGGAATTTGCTCCCCTAGAGGATATCCATCTGTTATACCACAACACTGCTACATCCCGCAACCTGTACGATGCCAATTCTACTGACTCTGTCTCTGAAGCATGCATTATCCCCAGAGTCCTCAGCATTTCATCTATAAAGCTCTGCGGGTCTTCCTCTGGTTTTGACCCATAAAACTCTGGCGGCTTCAGGGTAATGAAGTCACGGGCTCTTGCACTTACCGCCCTATCTCCCGGGTCTACATCTCGTCGCTGAGCCTGTGTGGCGACTAACTGGGTTAGTAATTGGATGGCCTCTGCAACTTGCTGGCCCGGAACTGCTGGCGGTGGAACTGGAGGTGCGGGGACTGGAGCTGGAGCTCTTCCCTGCTCTGCCGGTGCAGGGGGGACAGGATTAGTGTGAGGGGGAGCTTCATTGCGATATTCTTCTTCGTCTGGCTCCCGTTCAACTCTGCGGGCCGCCACCCCCTTGGCTTTCTCGGCCGCCGTAGCCTTCCTCTTCGGCGGCATTACTGAAACCATAACATCGGTTTTAGAAAAGGAACATGGAAGCCTGGTAACATAGCTCTATCGCACGATTTCAGAATACAAAGAAGGTCACATTTCCTAAATGCCCTGTAACCTCCTGTCTATAAGTATGGCGCGCTACACACCTATAGACAAGACTCTACTGCACACGGCTCGTAGACAAACCCTAGGACCGAACTGCTCTGATACCACTTCTGTCACGACCCGACTAGGGGCCGTGACGAGTACCCGATACTTGTACCGAGCACCCCTTAGCTATCCTGTATAAACAGTGCCATATGTTTTTTTCTAAACATTAACATTTGCAGTAAACTTTCTAATATCGCGTTACACCAGAACGCGAACCATTCGGAATACAATACATTAAACTGTACATAGCTGACTGTGTATATCTGTCTACGAGCCTCTAGACATAGTACATTTATACATACTGTCGCGCCTAAAAATATATACACAAAATAGTACCAATGATATAAGGCTCCGGAACAACTGGAGCGCTGTCGAATGCTGCTGATAGGGCGCTAGGAATCTGGTCCGTATACCTGCTGACCTGCGCGGCATGAAACGCAGCGTCCATAAGAAGGGACGTCAGTACGAATAATGTACCGAGTATGTAAGGCATGGAAAATAATGCAAGCAGTAACATAGAGTGCGATCAATAATAATATCACGGAGCCATAGGCCGTTTAATGGGGCAAGAAAGTAACCTGTACATAGGGAGGCCCCTTTTCAGGCGGGCTATCGTATAGGCTTGCCCTTTTCGTCTTTGGAACGTTTCTTTTCATAGGCATAGGAGTCAACATTTTTATATTACTTATTCTCGTGCGCAGAAAACAGTACATTTCAGTAACGGTATCTTTTACTCACGTTTTCGGACGCCGAATACAATCGGCTCTCCCAACCCCCTCGGTGTCCCTTATTCATGTATACAGAAAACAGTACAATTCAGTAGACAGTATCTTTCATTTACATTACAGATGCCGAATACAATCGGCTCTCCCAACCCCCTCCCCAACGATGACCCAACATATTACATCACATATGTATCACACATTATATATATATACAGACGCCGCGTACGGCTCATCCCATATCCCGCGTCCGGGCATCCCGCGTCCAGGATGGAATCCACCTGTATCAGGTGGTGATATAACAGTGGCCCTTCCCTTTTTCCCCACATACACGTACATTTACTCATCCTTTATGCATACACATGTCTTATATACAGTTACTTTGTCATATATATATATACATACCCATACACGTATACCCATTTTATATATATACATATGTCATATAAGCGCACAAGAGAGCCAAGGAAAATCATGTATCCATCGGAGTGACATAAGATCGGTGACCTCCGATTACATTACGGAATGCTAGTGATAGCTTTGTCTCACCTTGAAGGAACAAGTATTTTAAGGCGAAACTATCAACGGAAAATAGTGTTACAGTAACCGAAAATTAAATCTTAGGTATTTTAGAAAATAAAGTTATAACTAGAAAATATAAATATGATTCAAAAATTAGTTTATCGCTTTCATGTTTATATGAAGTACTTGGCTTAGTCGTAGAGTCGTTCCGGTCGTACTTATCATAGCTACATCCTCTTGTCCGACATTGTCATTATCATTATCATCATAGAAACACTCCCGCTGGAGTAGTCATAGTACTTATCACTTGGTGACGAAATCGGGATCAAAGGCCCCCTTTGGATTCACTTCAAGTACGTTAATCAAGATTATAGGAAGATCCGAGAGTAACGGGCCCACCTCGGGCCGGATGAGGTAGCGTACACAATTTACCCATATTACGTGTCATAGCGTTACTTGTATGAGTCTTAGGGTAATCGGGTCCCACTTAGGTAAGTTATAGGGGTCTAGAAGGTCTTTTCATCATTTTGCACACTTTTTACTTCAATTCAATTGAACGAAAAGTTGAAAACTTTAGGTGCGGATTCCGGGGATTAGAGTTGTCCCCGAGACTCGTACCCGCCATAGAAAGAAGGGTGAAGCCTTACATACCTCTTTCCGCTCCTTTAGCTACTCCAGATTCGAGTCACAATCTCGTCAAAATCTGCGATTTGGTCATTTTTACCAAAACTCTCATTAGCATACTTAGAGTTAACACCTTAAGGAAACAATTGGCTACCGAAATTTCGGCAGCATTTCCTCTGTAAATACACCATCCTCGACATTCAATATAACCAAATTCTTGACAAACACAATCCGGGAATTCAAACCCGGCCAAACTATTAGCATAATCAACAATCATCCTAGCAATTCACATTTTCGACTCACGATACATTATATCAATTTACTACTTTCTTCAACACTTTCCAACTCCCATAAAGTCAATAACAACCTTATATATAGTCCAACAACATCATTCTAACATCATGACGTTTCATACATGCAAGAACATAACATTCAATTCACCACACCTTCCGAAACAAACTTCCAATTACTAATATTTTACTAAGTTCATTATGCTTCTACTTGTAATATAAGCTCCACAACACGACGATCGGCATACTAATTAAGACTTGCTCACTATCCATTCATCAAACACACACACACACTGCCATTTGCAACTACACACTACACGGACATACCATGCACACACACAACTTCAATTTTTCCATTTTCCACATCTCATCTACAACAATAGCAACCAAACACTTGACAACAATTGAAATACAATTCCTACACCTATATGTACATACACGGCCATATACTATATTCCTATACTTCACGAATTTCATCCATTTTTTCCTACTACAACACATATAATCTATGCATAACACATAAAACAAGGTTAGAATTTACCTTTCTTCTTCAACTTCTCACTTGCCTAACTCTTGGCAACTTGGATGATTTTGAACCTTTCTTGCTCCAACAACAACTCTACCTTGTTAAGCACCCTTTGCTTGGTAGGAATTGATTTTTGGAGGGATTTTATCAATTTTTCTTGTTAATCGTGAGCTTGGCCGATGGCCCTTGAAGTTTTCTCTCTCTTTTCTTTCCTTTGCTCTCTTGAATCTTCTAGACCATTTAGGTGATAAAGATGACCTTATTCATCTTTTATAATCTACAATTTAATCCCACATGGGCTTGGGCCCATATTAATGGCCGGTTGGGCCTATTAATTTCCAAAGAAAAACCTTCAAGGCGAATTATATTTTGGGCAACTTCTCGCAATTCTTGAAAACAATTTTTCCGACTTCCAATTTTGCCCTTCGTCTTCCTCCATATTTCCACGAGTCATGTCGTGAATTCCCCTTTATGCTCTTAACCATTCTCATTATCTTCACTTCTAAATTTTTCATAAACAACTCGTGTGTCAAACACATAAAATATTGCTTTGCTTGTTGTCTCCCCGCGATCGTCTTGAATTGTCCGATTGCACAAAACGCGGGATATAACAGGTTCGGAGCTGCAGTTTCTTTTGGTATGCTATTTTGATTTGTACATATGAGTATGACGAGGCCTTGACTCTTCCCCTCTACAGTTTATGTTCCATATAGGTCTGTAGGGAGGTGTACGTAGTTAGAAAGTTATGTTGTCTTATCGGCCCTTATTTTTGTCATACAGTACATGTAGCGGCCTAGCCAGCTTGCACTGTTATCTTCTGCACATATATGTGTACGTTGGTTGAATTTCTTGGTGCAGAGTTGGTTATTTTGTTATTACAAAAGTGTATAATTCAGTTAAAATTCATATATGGGTCACCATAATGTTCAGTGATTTTGAGGTTCGAAAGTGGGAATGCTTGATCAGAAGAGGTCGGGCACTCGTCACGACTCTTCGGTTTGGGGTGTGACACAAATATTTTGAAGAATTCTGTGCAAAACAAGGTTACACTCAAACATTCTCATCTCCAAGGTCTCCCCAACAAAATGGAGTTGCAGAAAGGAAAAATCAATCGCTTCAAGATACTACAAGAACAATGCTTCTAGAACAAGGATTGCTAAATCATTTTTAGGCAGAAGCAATTAGCACTGCATGTCATATATTGAATAGATGCCTGCTAAGACCTGTGTTAGAGAAGACACCATATAAGCTATGGAAAGGTAAATGTCCAAATATAAGCTACTTTCATTTGTTTGGATACAAGTGTCACGGCCCGACCAGGGGCCGCGATGAGTACCCGGGGATAGTCACCGAGCACCCCTCATTCTACTGCTTATCACTCTCGTATAATGCTTTTATCAATATTATACTCAAGTTACAAGAAAATCATCTTTCCTTCGAAAATATAAATACTTTAATATACACAAGCCTTTTAGTCATTGACATAAAATACACACACACACACACACACACATATATATATATATATACACTTAGTAGCAACCTTGTGAGACCATAGCACCCACACTATGTACCTACGAGCCCCTACTAGAGTACTAGACATATGGACGGGACAAGACCCCGTCGTGCCCAAAATATATATGTACAGAAAAGAAAGACCATAAGCACCTCCGGGACAATGGAGTGCTCTCAACAGCTGACAGCTCCTACGAATCTGGGGCAAGATCGCCTCCCTGCCTACCTGTGGGCATGAACACTATGTCCAAAGAAAAAGGACTTCAGTACGAACATTGTACTGAGTATGAGAGGCATAAGCAATAATATCACATCAATTAAATAAAGGGAACATCAATGGGGAACATCAATGAGGAACATCGGTATCTGACTGTCACATAGAAAAGGAAGTGATGCATGCTAACTTACTCATAATTATCATCATATCATAAATGCATAAATATATATATAGTCATATAAGCTGCCCGTCCATGTTGGATCGGTGTGATACTCAGTAGCATTAGCCAGCGTCCAGGCCTCCCGTGTCCGGGGTATCATCTCCTACCGCCCACTAGTGGTGTCGGCCCATGCCAGTTGGCCATGGTGTGTAGTATAGCTGCCCGCCTTAGCGGTGACTGCCTGGCCAAATAGGCGCGGTGTTATGTAATCATCATCATACATGCTCATCATAGTATGCTTATCACAGTACATGCATAAGACTCAAGAACAACTACACTATATCGGGGTGACGTAAGGTCGTGATCCCCCGATTCCATTATGGGCACTTATTAACATCCTGCCTCACATTGAAGGGAAGAGTATATGAGGTGAGTGTAAGCAATAATGACATCATTTTATGAACATTTAGAACTTCTGTACTCTAACTCATTACCTTGAGTAGCAAATTGGGGCTATCAGCTTGTATCCTTTCGGGACATAAGAGATTCATGGAGAAGAAAGAAAGTTAGGTCATAAGATTCATTCCATAAAAGGAAAGGACTAGCCTCACATACCTTTGTCGTGCAACTATCTTATGGCTCAATCGTCCTCCTTTGATGCTCGCGCCTCAACCTTCGAGAGGAATCGCATTAACAGTAGTTACTCGGTTATAAGAACATTTCACTATTTCTAGAGAAAATTGGGCAGCACTTCCTTTGTTTATACTACTTTTCCCACATTCTATATCAACTCCCAACGTTAATAACAACATCCACAATATAGCATCCACAATCATCACTTATCTACTTTTACCACAATTCACCATTTCCCTTAGATTTCCCCACAATTATAATTATAACTCGTTACCGTGTTTTTTCATATGTAATACCTATTTCATGGTCTAAATGTCACTTATAACATTTTCACAATCACAGCACACCAACATTCATAATTCACTCCAATTACTATTCACACATTCATGACTCAATTGTTAAGTTTTCGACAATTGAAGTGTTTCAACTTTCAACCACTCAAACCATATAAAAAGAGTCATAAAACTCACCTAATGATGGATGAACAACTTTTGAGAGGAATTCCTCTTCTTGCACCAAAACCCTAACTCACTCTTCTTGAGTTTTCTTGGCTTAGATGAACTTTTAATGGGTTTCACAAGCTTGATTTCATTTATTTGATGTAGTTGACCATGGTTTTCCTTTGATTTCTTGTGGAAGAATGGTGGAGAAGATTCTAGAGAGTTCTTAGAGAGAAGAGAGTGGAAGATGAAATGAAATGAAAATGGAGGAGGGTCTTATATTAATTCATGAAATCAGTCCCGTCCGTAATGTACGGTGCGATCGACGGAGCATCGATTGGATCGACGGGGCGTCGATCTGTTCGTCGATATCGTCAAATTTCCAGTGAACAATCTATCATTTCTCCTCATTCGACGGTGAGAAGGACGGTCCGTCGAACTGACGTCGAGTAGTTTTTGTTCCAGCTCAATTTTACGGCGCCATCGACGTGGCGTCGACCTGTTCTACGGTACAAAGGGCGACCGTCGAACCTTCCTTTTGCAGGACTGCGGTGAAGTTCCATTTAACGAACATTCCTCCCTTGCCTTTAACTTCTCTGAAAATTTACGTTGGGATTCTTAAGTATCCCTTCTTACTTGTAGGGACATCATGTTTGCCTTAACTCTCATTAGTCCCTTCATCTCTTAGCAACCCAAAGTTCCAGGGTGTAACAGCAAGTGCTTTATTAACAATAATGGTTAGGACAATCTCGGGAATTTGACCCACGCAGCAATGAAGGTATTTTCATGGGTTATGCACCTATGAGCAGATCTTTTACAGTTTACAATAAACAAATTCTTCCCATTGAAAAAATTGTTTATGTTATTTTCATTGATACTAACCCTAGTGATCAAGGCGCTAGTTCTACTAATGACAATGCAGGAGAAGAACTTATGTTATGCTAGTCGACTGCTGCCCTTGAAACTGAGCCCGCAGTAGTAGAATAAAACTGACACAAATCAGTTGACTCCAGAAAAAGTAGAGGCTCTAGAACCTCAAGCTGCCGTCATTCCAAGAGAATGGCGAGGCGAAGCAAGCTTTCCAAATGATTTTATCCTTGGAGACCCGAAGGCATAAATGCAGACAAGATCGTCTTTGAAACAAACATAAGCATTCACACTTATGTCAAAACTTAAACCTAAAAAGGTTGATGAAGCTCTAAATGACGAATCTTGGAACAAGGAAATGTAGGAAGAACTTGGTCAATTTGAAAGAAATTAGGTATGGAAACTTGTTTCTAGACGCAAAAATGCTTCCGTGATCGGAACAAAATGGGTGTTTCGAAACAAAATGAATGAATTAGGGCAAGTTAGCAGAAACAAAGCAAGACTAGTAGCCCATGGTTACTCCCAACAAGAAGGTATTGATTACGATGAGACATTTTCTCCTGTAGAAAGGCTAGAGTCCATTCGTATTTTACTAGCATATGCATCCTTCAAACCCTTTAAACTATTTCAAATCGATGTAAAAAGTGCTTTCCTGAACGGTTTCATAAAATAACAACTTTATGTAAAATAGCCCCCAGGTTTTGAAAATTCCTAATGCCCAGATCATGTTTTTAAGTTGACTAAAGTCCTATAAGGTCTAAAACAAGCTCCTAAAGCATGGTATGAACATCTAAGCTCTTTTCTCCTAAAAAATAACTTTCTCAGAGAAAAAATCGACATAACTCTTTTCATTAAGAAATCCTCATCAAGTATTTTAATCGCTCAAATATATGTTAATGATATTATCTTTGGAATTTCTGACCCTCTTATTTGCGAGAATTTTGCTGATTTGATGAAAGGAGAATTCGAAATGAGCATGACGGGAGAGCTAGCTTTCTTCCTAGGGATGCAAATAAAGTAGTCGACTAAGGGAACATTTATAAGTCAAACCAAATGCACGAAGGAGCTCTTCAAGAAATTTGTCTTGGAAAAGGCAAAGGCTTTTGGCACTCCGATGAGTCCATCCACATGCCGAGAAACAGATTTGCCAGGCAAAGATGTCGATGAAAAGATCTACATAGAAATGATTGGATAACTGTTGTATCTCACTGCCAGTCAACCAGACATAATGTTCAGTGTGTGTAAATGTGCAGATTCCAGTCGGTTCCCAAGGAATCTCACTTAACAGCAGTCAAGAGGATCATCAGATATCTTATAGGAACTCAAGAAATTGGGTTATGGTATCAAAACTCTAATAATTTTGATCTAATTGGTTTTTCATATGCAGATTTTGCAGGTGATAAAATTGACAGAAAAAGTACCAGTGGTATCTGTCAAATATTGGGTGACTCGCTTATTTCATGGCATAGTAAAAAATAGACTTCAGTCACCTAATCTACAACTGAAGCTGAGTATTTGTCTCTCGCCAGTTATGGAACTCAGTTACTATGGATGATGCACCAGTTAATTGATTATGAACTTGCTTATGAATCTGTCCCTATTATATGTGATAATACCAATACCATTATTTTGTCAAAATATATTGTGCATCACTCTAGGGAAAAGCATATAGACATTAAACATCATTTTATTCGTGATAATGTTGATAATGGTGATTTTGTGCTTGAATTTGTTGATTCTGAAAATTAGTTGGCTGACATTTTTAAAAAACCTCTTCTAGAGGAACGTTTTTGTACACTTCATAAAAACCTTGGCATAATTGTCTGTCTTAAAGATTTTTAGACTCACATAGTATTTTAGGAAAACCTTATAAAATAAAATAATTTTTTTGTTATTATTCTCTTTTCCTTAATTAGTTTTACACGTTTTCTTTACTTGCTTTTATGTTTTCTTTATACTCTGTTGTTCGCCTCTTCCCCATACATCGTTTCCCTCACACCATCATTACCCCTAGTCCTTATGACTGAAGAATTATAACTCTTCAAGTCACGTCTCTTCATCTCTTTTCAAAACCTTTCCTCTTCTCACCCTCTTTTATTTAACTTCTTCTCTCCCTCTCTCTTCTCTTCAAACCATCTCAGAAACCCTTTTATCTTCTCCTTCTCTCCACCCCACTAAAAAATGGTTAGAGTCAAATGTGAAAGCTCAAACTTTCAAAGGTCGAGTCGGCTTCTGCAATCTATCTCCGAGGAACCCGTTGATCTCATTGACTCCTCCGATGATGATCTTATCAGCCATTACTCTAACAAAAAGTGTTACACCCCGTATCTTCTAAGAAACACTTATTGAATTTGAAACATAAGTACGTTGTGTTATGGTTAAGTAAAACCACTTTGGAATATAAGCAAACATTATTAAGTATATTTAATGACTGAAGGATGTATATAAGGTATACCGGAAGGTTTTATAAGGAAATGAGTGGAAGAAATGGAGTAGTACGACTTTGGAGAAAGGATGGGTAAAGTTTCGTGTGAACATTTTTGTCCAACTTGAGGGAAGAATATATCTTAGCATATGAAGTTTTTTGAAGTGAAACAAAAGCCTAAATTGTAGTTCGGGAAGTCTAGTTTCCGACAAAACAAACCGCTTATCGATACGACCTCGGAGTAGGGAGATATGAACGTTACAAGTCAGGCTGACAGAGTAGAAATGCGTGCTACAGTAACTGCTACAGTACTCGGTGTGAACAGTGAAAATCAGATGATTGTCTACAGACCGTCTCTGGTGGAGTCCTATTTATGGGTGTGAAGCCGGCCACATTTATAAACAGGAGGTTGTAGGGCATTTAGGAATCATTGACCTTTCTTTCTATCTTAGATTGTGCGATAGAGCCAAAATCTAGGAAAGATCGCTTCTGACCCCTTTTTCCTATAGGTAAGTGCAGACTGACGAAAGAGGAAGAGATCAGCCTCAGACAGTGGGGGTGCTAAGAAGACCCCTAGAGTAGATTCAGGACCACAGGCTCCGGGACCGAGCAAAAGGAGCCTCAGCTATTCCATTAAGATTGATCCCCCTCAGCAGCCAACGACGATTCCTCCATAGTTTCTGACTTCCATAGAGGAGGGTCCGTCGGAGGACGGTTATGACACAGACCCGTCTGAGGGTTCGTATGGGACACCGGAGGAGGATATTCCTGAGGTCGTACTAGCTGCTCCTATGGTAGAGCACTACGTCAGACCAGCTACCCCAGTGAATGTTACTAATTACTCTAGCCCTCTATCCTGGCCGTCAGCAAACCAGGAGCTGCTGGATTATCCGTATCCTTCTTATTCGGATGAGGGAGATGACGAAGGCCAGACTAGCAGACCGTGGAAAGATAATGATGAAGAGCACACTTCAGTCTATAGCCCACTAGATCATGCTAAGGACTGATCGGCTACAGGTATATGAGTCTTTTATTGGAATTTCCTATGTGTGTGCATTTACTGTAGGTTATTGCTTAATAGCGGCGAGCGAAAATCCTAAAGGGACCAATAACCAAAGTATTTATAAGTAACTACGATCAAGGTGTTTTCGCCACCATTGGGAATCTTTAAATTTGGGATGAAAAGTAGTCATACATGCAGATTAAAGGTGATTACTGAGGATTTCAAAGGCCAAATTAGCATTTGCTTAGTCGGAAGAGTAAGAGATCCCTTTTAATCCGGAGGGAGATGCATTACAAGAATTTATTGGAATCCGTTAGAACTTCAACTTGTTCTAGGTCATGCGATAAAGGTCACGCAGTAGGGTGGATACGATCATACCAGCACTAGCACACCGGATCCCATTAGCACTCCAAGGTTAAGCGTGCTGGGGTGAGAGTAATACTAGGATGGGTGACCCCATTGGAAAGTGTACTAAGAGTCCAGGTAAACAATTTGTCTTGCAGGAACACCACAGGAAAAGGAAAAAGAAAAAATGGTATCTAGATGGTGCATGTTCAAGACATATGACAGGCGACAAAATCTTGTTCAAATCAGTCGTTAACTTTGATGAAGGATTAGTAACATTCGGAGATAACTCGACTGGAACTGTAATTGGTATTGGTACTATTACTTTCGATAATTCTTGTGACATTTCTAATGTTTGGCTGGTAAAGGGACTCAAGTACAATCTTTTAAGTGTAAGTCAACTGTGCGACTCGGAACATAAGGTAAGGCTTAGGAAAAATAGGTTGTATCATAAAAGACTCCACTGGGGCAAAAATTCTTCCTAGAAGCAGAAGCAAAAATGTGTATACATTGGACTCTATCAAAAATCCAACAGGTCATATATGCTTAGCGTCAATGGGAGAAGACCCATGGATGTGGCACAAGAAGCTTGGTCATGCTAGTATGCGTTTAATAGAAAAATTACCAAGACATGATCTTGTAGTGGGACTGCCAAAACTCAAATACACCAAAGATCAAATATGTGACTCGTGTCAAAAAGCTAAACAAACCATAAACTTTTGTAATTCTAAAGATATTGTGTCTACCTCAAAACCTTTGCAGCTCCTTCATATGGACTTGTTGGTCCTACTAGAACTGCTAGTATTGGAGGAAAAAGGTATGCATTTGTTTTAATAGATGACTTCTCTCGCTTTATCTGGGTAATATTTCTTGCTCATAAAGATGATACTTAAAGAATTTTAAGTTTTTTTTGTGAGAAAGTTAAGCGTGAAAAAGGAAGTGATCATAGAGGAGAATTTGAAAACAAAGCCTTTGAGGTGTTTTGCAATTACCAGGGATATACTCATAATTTCTCCTCACCTCAATCCCCTCAACAAAACGGTGTGGTTGAACGAAAGAATAGAACCCTACAAGATATGGCAAGGACAATGATCGTAGAAACAGGCCTACCACATCACTTTTGGGCTGAAGCAGTAACTACAGCTTGTCATATTTTAAACAGGTGCCTGATCAGACCAATCCTCAAGAAAACTCCATATGACTTATGGACTGGTACAAAATATTAGATACTTTAATCCTTTTGGATGTAAATGCTTTGTTCACAACAATGGAAAAGACAATCTTGGTAAGTTTGATCCTCGTAGTGATGAAGGTATATTTCCTGGTTACTCTCCAACTAGTAGATCTTATAGAATTTTCAATAAACGTGTTTTATCTATTGAAGAATCTATTTAGGTTGTATTTGATGATACTAATCACATGGCTGAGAAAGGAAAAACTGCAGATGAAGAAGATAGTCAATTGCCAGCTACTATGGTTACAAGATCCATTGAGCAAAATGAATGAGCTGCGTCGACTGCTGAGACATCTAAGTCGACTGATGTTACTATTGGGATTGTTCCAAATGAATGGAAAAGTGAACCTGATTATCATAAGAAATTTGGTATTGGAGACATCAATGAAGGGATGAAAACTAGAGCATCTAGTAAAAATAATGTAAATTTGGCTCTATTTCTCAATATGAACCAAAGAAAATTATTGATGCCGTAAAATATGAAAACTGGGTCAAAGCTATGGAAGAACAACTTGACCAGTTTGAAAAGAAAAAAGTGTGGAATCTGGTGCCTAAACCTGAAAATGCATCAATCATTGGAACAAAATGGGCATTCAGAATCAAGTTAAATGAGGCTCAAGGATACTCACAACAGGAAGGAGTCGACTATGATGAAACCTTTGCACCTGTTGGTCGGATAGAATCCATTAGAATTTTTCTTGCATATGCTTCTTTTAAAAAATTCAAACTTTTTCAAATGGACGTCAAAAGTACTTTTCTAAATGGTTTCATTGAAGAAGAAGTGTATGTCAAACAACCTCCAGGTTTTAAAAACCCAAAATTTCCTTATCATGTTTTTAAGTTAACTAAAGCTTTATTGTCACACCCCAAACCTGATGGGGCATGATGGGCACCCGACCCTTATTTAGGGCCGAGCGGACCCACTAGTTCTTGTTACACTCATAATCTCATTGGACTCTTAAATCACAAAATGAAATACATAGTAAAGGCTTTCAGAAACATTCTTTTCGTCTTTCTCTACTCAAGTAAAATCGTCATCAAGTTAAATCTGTAAAGTGATGCATAGTGAATACATCGGCTTAAATAGCCGCTTACTAGACTGGCAGGCTACATACGTGACTCTGTCTGCAAAGTCTCTAACATAAATCATTATATCATGACATGGATACTCTGACTCGGCAACACTCCGGAAGAAAATGGAGCTCGCCAATCCCGCTGAGACATCTTCTAACAATGTCTTCTACTCATCTGTATGCACCTGCGTGGCATGAAACGCAGCCCCCGAAGAAAGGGGGGCCAGTACGAAATATGTACTGAGTATATAAAGCATGAAATACAGCAAATAGAACCACAAACGGAATAAAAAGTACAGAAAGAAGTACACTATTCAGAATACCAAAACGCTTACTTTTAAAACACAAATCATGCATGTCAATGTCATATGTCATATCCAGCCCATTATGGGACTCGGTGAACAGAACATGGTCGCCACTCTGTCATTAGCGCCATAACACATCATACTCCAGAATAGGGAATAACTCCGTAACACATCATAGTGCCATAACGCATCATAACGCCATAACGCATCATACTTTAGAGTGTATATACATATACGTGTCCCGGCCCTCTATTGAGGGACTCGGTGAACAATGCAGTGGAGTACGCATGAGAACGTGTCCTGGCCCGGGACTCAGTGAACGATATATTGAGGCATGCACGAGCAGAGTAGTGAGAAACTATATGCATATAAATCAATTTTTAAGACTCGATAGGTAAGTACACTAATCGACACTTGAAGGAACATAAACACGTTTCGAGTCAATCCGAGTTAGCATAAGAAAGTTATGGACATTATTCATGACAGAAACCTCTATGAACATTTCAAAGCAATTCGAGACCACCTATGAAAGTTAGGGACATTAATCCTTATATAACCTTTTTAAGAACAGGGACACTTTATGCTTTGCTCATTATTCAATCATACCATAGGCTCGACTATACTAAGTATGCTGGTGTCAAGAAGCTAATAAGAATCGTAAACAAGCTCGGAACTAAAGAATAGAGTTACCCCAAGATGCGTGTCATACCTTACTTAGCTCTAGGGCATGCCAAAAGAAAGAAAGGGTAAGCCTTACATACCTTGTCCGCTTCCTAAGCTAATCCGAACTTAAGTCTCGGGCTTCCCAAAATCTACAACAACGTTAGTAGATACCAAACATTAGCTATAGGTACTTAAGAGTCCAATCCTAAAATAACACTTTATTTACAGAAATTTCGACAGCATTTCCCCTATAAATTCAACCAACCCCGAGAATTTAAATCGGCCAAATCATCAATAATAATACCGACAACCATATTAAGAGCTTCAACAATTAATTAGAAACGCATTCCAACGTTAGTAACCCTTCCTACATAATTCGACGGCATTCCGTTTATATGCAAATCAACCACATACAATGTAATTTGCAATCCTCCAAACTCAATAAGAACGACAACAACATATTCCTTGCTTCCAAATTCATAAACTATACCAACAATCTACACATTAACAACTTCATTCTCCTCAATACAAGAAACTATATTAAAATCACATTAGCTTCTACAACAGCCCACAATGATTGTCGCTTCCCCTTGAACCATTAAATCTTCATTTTCATCACAGGATTCACAACAACAACCTAAATACTAAATAAAATTTAGTTCACCATGTCCTACAAAAGCCGTCCACACACGGCCCAACATCACTATGCATGATTTCATGGATTTCATTCATTTTTATACACTACAACATGTACAAACCATCCATAACACGTGTAAGAGAAGATTAATCCTTACCTTTATCTTTTAACTCCTCAACTTGGCTAGGGTTTGTAAATTGCAAAAAGGAATGGTTTGATTGCTCCAACAACTACTCCACGTTAATGAGGATCCTCCAATTGGCTGAAATGCTAAAAGAAAATTATTTTCTTTGATCAGTTTTCAAGGTTCTTGTTCGGCTAGGCCATGGCCGAATATGGCTTCTCCAAATTTCTCCAACTTTCGTAAGTTTGTGAAGATGAATAAGTCTTAGTTGTCATCACTTCTCTCTATATATATATAAACACATAGCCCATACAAGGTGGACACATGCCCCACCTCATGGCTTAAGGCAATTGGCCAAGCCATGGGTGGGGACCACACGGCCATGTGCCTTATCATGAACCCCCTTTTTTAATTTTTCCCTTTTTACCCCCAACCTTCCTCAACAATTCCATACCACTAATAAACAACTTGCGTATTAAAATAAGATCGGGGTTAAGAGCCTCTACCCCGTGCCCCGAAATAATCTCGTAGTTCATGAACAAATAAATTCCTAATTCCGAATTTGTCCTTAATATTCCGTACCAATAATATTCATAAGCGACTTGTGCGTTAAAAAAAATCGAAAGTATATCCTTTCCCTTAACTTACCGCGATTATCTTGAACTATCCGAATGCACAAAATACGGGATATAACATTTATATGGTCTTAAACAAGCCCCTAGGGCATGGTATGATCGCTTAAGCTCCTTCTTGGTAAGTCATGGTTTCTCTTGAGGAAAAATTGATACTACTTTTTTTATCAAACGATCCTCTATAGGAAATCTCGTTATTCAGATATATGTTGATGATATTATTTTTGGAAGTTCTAACCCCGCTATGTGTAAGGAATTTTCTAATCTTATGCCAAGCGAGTTTGAAATGAGCATGATGGGAGAATTAAAGTTCTTCTTGGGACTTCAAATTCATCAATCTGACAGTTAAATATTCGTATGTCAAGCCAAATATGCTAAGGAACTTGTTCAAAAATATGGGACGGCTGACTCAAAAGCTATAGGAACTCTAATGAGTCCTACTTGCACTCTTGATAAGGATGAAGCAGGAAAACATGTTGATGAAACTCTGTATCGTGGTATGATAGGATCATTGCTTTATTTAACTGATAGTTGACCAGATATCATGTTTAGTGTATGCAGGTGCGCTGGATTCGAAGTTGCTCCAAAGGAATCTCATCTTACTGTTGTCAAGCAAATTATTAGATACCTCCATGGAACAACTAATTATGATTTATGGTATCCAAACACTAACAATTTTGCACTTGAAGGCTTTTCAGATTCACCTTTTTCAGGTGATAAGAATAATAGGAAAAGTACCAGTGGTACTTGCCAATTTCGAGGAAAATCCCTCATTTCATTGAATAGAAAAAAATAGGGATCACTCTCTCTCTCTACTACTGAGGCTAAATATAATGTTGTTGGTCAATGGTGCACACAATTAATTTGGATGTCTTATCAATTAAGTGATTACGACTTGTTTTTTAAACCTATTAAAATTTTCTGTGATAATTCGAGTGCTATTTGTCTGTCCAAAAATCTTGTGCATCATTTTAGGGATAAGAATATAGATATTATTAATCATTTTATCAGAAATCATGTTACTCAAGGGGACTTTGAAATAGTTTTTTGTGAACACTCAAAATCAACTTGCTGATATATTTATTAAACCACTTCTTGAAGAACGTTTTTGCATGCTAAGAAAATCTTTGGGAATTATTGATCAATCTGTCTAAATTTTTTTTTTCCTTATCCATGTTTATTTGAAAGCTTTTGAAAAAAAAAACTTGTGGGAATCTGTACCAAATCTGTGCCCATGGAGCTTTGAGCTCAATTTGCCTTTCATGGCTTCTCCAGCCATTGGACAACCTCCTCCTGAGGTTGTCCAGCCCTCCCAAACCATCACGCCACCACAAAATATCCTTGATTATTCTCACATACTCTAACAGCCCACTAACAATCCAACATCGTCCAAACAACCTACTCAAATTATTCCTTTTCGTCCTTTAAAGTATCATCATGGAGAACCAACGTTGCAATTTGATATAAAGGAGATTGAGATGATGATTATACGTGAGAATATTTAATATGAAATTGTTGGAAAATTTACCAATGGATGGAATGATCTTAACGTTTTACGTACGGCCATTCCGAAGCAATGTGAACTTAAGAGAGAACCTATTATTGGTTTTCTTTGTAATCGTCACGTTCTTATTAGGTGTAACTTGTTGGAAGATTACGTTACACTCATGTCCAAGCCTTCGTTTTATATTAAAGATAAGAATGTGTTTTATCCGATGCGAACTTTGAAGTGGGATCCGTGGTTTACTCCAGAGCAAGAAACAATCATTGCCATTGCGTGGATATCGTTTCCTACCTTAGCGCCAAATTGTTTTGTTGAAGAAGTAATATTTTCTTTGGCTGCAGCAGTAGGCAGACCATTAAAAGTCGATTTAGCAACAAAAAACAAGACTAGGCCGAGTTGTGCTCCTGTAAAGATGGAAATAGATTTGTTAGAGGATCATCCTTCGCGAGTGAAAATTGATGTTGTGGTTGGTAAGGATGAAGATGGGAAGGATGAAATTAAATCGCGTTGGGTTAAAATTCAATACGATTACATGCCGAAGTATTGTGTTGAGTGTTGTATTCAAGGGCACGATGTTGATCAATGTTGGAAGATGCATCCTGAACTTTTTCCAACCAAAGAAAATAAGGGAGATGAGCGACAAGGCAAAGGAAAGGCAACTGCTACCAAGAACAATGAAAAAAACCAAGGTAAAGTCGACAATAATGAAAAGAAGGAAATTTCTAATCCTAACAGTGTTTAAAAAGCTAATGACGAAGTTCTTAATGTCCTGTCTAGTGGTTTAACTGTTACTACCGTTAAGGATGATGGTCAATGGCATACACAGCAGGGGAAGAAGAATAAAAAAGGCAATGGAGATACTCAAAAGCAACTAACAGAGAAGGGGAATAATAAAACTACTGCAGCTACAGTGAAATCAAATGAAAATCCTATTGCTAATTCCTCTAATCCTTATGCAGCTTCGGTAGAGGATGGGGATAATGTGGTAGTGATAAATGATGAGAATATAGTAACTGGTGAAGTACAGCAGCAGTTGCCATGGTTTCCTGGTGAAGAGGGAATTTTGCAAGTTAATGCAGGTGGGGAATCTGCAAATTTGCAGGTTGAACAATCAGAGAATGTTGATGTTGCAGTGGTGCTAGTGGTGGAGGACAGTCTTGGGAAACAGTTGAATGATAATTTAGCTGGTTCTTTCTCTGGGAAAACTGTTAAGAAACTGGTTAGTGCACCAGCTGCTGAGAAGATTGAAAAACCATTGGAGAATGCTACAGCTCAGGTGCAGAAAAATCAAAAAGAAGCATCAGCAGTTGGGGAAGGAAATATGCAGCTAGTTGCAGCTTGCTGGTGTTAGTGTACAACAACAGCTGCTGGCAACATTTAATGCTACGGGGATTCAAAAAGAAGTGACTAATGGTGCTGGGGTTACTTTGAATCTTAATGCATCTGTTTTCACTCCTGCAAGGCAGAAGAGTTCACTTGGTAAGACTAAGCAGTGGGTTGAAGCCTCCTTTCCAAGTCCAAATGTGCAGAAGGTTACTATGAATAAGGCTTGCCATGAGGTTCCTTCCACCATTTTTAATTGTTTTAGTGGTGAGAGGAATTTGTGGAGTGATCAGTTTGAAGAAAATGTGGAAGAAGGCGAGATCTTAAGAGATAAAGTAGTTGGTGAGCAGTCTCTTGATTCAGTCGACTCCTTAGAAGAAACAATCGACTCATTAGAAGGAATGAAAGCCATGTTTACCGAGGTTGCAGATGATTCTGAACATGGTCACGAAACTAGTCAAGTTGAGGGATATTTGGCTATCACAGATCCATCAATAAGAATTGCAAGTGAAGATGAGTGCAAACACATAAACACACCAGCTGAACTTAAACAAGCTGATAGTAGCAGTGTCAAGAAGCAGAAACCAAGCAAAGCAGCAGGAGGTAATCCTACGACAACTACACAACAACAACAACAAGGTATGCTTGCAAAGCCTCAAAGTAACTTACAAGTAGCAATACCAACTAGTGAAGGTCCTAGGGTTGACATAGATGAGGAGTCGATTTGTCACACCCTAATCTCGCTAGGGTGTGACGGGCACCCGACCCCATATTCGGAGCCGAGCGAACCCGCTGACTCTTATTACACACATAATTGCCTTGGACTCTTAATTCAAATAAGAATGAAATACATAATAAGAGCTTTCAGAAACATTCTTTTCGTCGTTCTCAAGTCAAGCAAAATCTGCAGTCATTTGGACTTTGTAACAATATGCATACTGGTACGTCGGCTTACAGAACCGATTACAAGACTGACTTTCTATACCCACGACTCTGTCTGCAAAGTCTCTAACATCGACCAATATACCATAGCATGAATACTTTGACTCAGCAACACTCCAGGAGGAAATGGAGCTCGCCAATTCCGCTGGAACATCTTTTATAATGGCTTCTACTCATCTGTATATACCTACGTGGCATGAAACGCAGCCCCTGAAGAAAGGGGGTCAGTACGGAATATGTACTGAGCATCTAAGGCATGAAATACAGTAAAGAGGATCACAACTAAAACAGAGATTTACCAAAAACAAGTATGACTTTTAAAAACATCAGTACACTTGCCTTTTGAAATGAAAATCATGTATGTCAATATCATATATCATATATACATATAACGTGTCCCGGCCATCTAGTGAGGGACACAGTGGATAAAATCATGCATGTCAACATCATGTATCATATATGCATAACGTGTCCCGGCCCTCTAGTGAGGGACTCGGTGAATGGAATCATCATATGCCATCCTAGCCGCCACCCCCGTATCATCATATCATAATATATATATAACGTGTCCCGGCCCTCTAGTGAGGGACTCGGTGAACAATGCAGTGGAGTACGCACGAGAACGTGTCCTGGCCCGGGACTCAGTGAAAGATACATTGAGGCATGCATGAGCAGAGTAGTGAGAAACTATATGCACATAAATCAATTTTTAAGACTCGATGGATAAGTACACAAAGCGACACTTGAAGGATCATAAGCACGTTTCGAGGCAATCCGAGTTAGTATAAGAAAGTTATGGACATTATTCATTACCGAAACCTTTACGAACGTTTCGAAACAATCCGAGACCGCCTATGAAAGTTAGGGACTCTTTATACTTTGTTTGTTATTAAATCATGCAATAGGCTCGACTATACTAAGTATGCTCATATCAAGAAGTGAATAAGAATCGTAAACAAGCTCGGAATCAAAGAATAGAGTTACCCCAAGGTGCATATCATACCTTATTTGGCTCTAGGACATGCCAAAAGAAAGAAAGGGTAAGCCTTACATACCTGTTCCACGTCCTATTAGCTACGCTTATTTGTCCAAGCTTGCTACTCTACATTCAAGAGGATTTACACAATCATTAGATTCGTCGTCATACACTTGTCTTAGTCTTTCAAATAAATTCATTTATAATCTGCCGAAATTTCAGCAGCATTTCCCCTGTAAATTCAACCAACCCCGAGGATCCAACTCGGCCAAATTATCAACAACAATCCGAGAATTCAACTCGGCCAAATTATCAACAATAATCCGAAATCTTCCAAACTTAATAAGGATAACAACAACACATTAACAACTTCATTCTCATAATTATAAGAAACCATACTAATGGCACATTAACTTCTTCAAAAATCCCGCAACGATTACAACTTCATTTCAAGCCATCAAATCTTCATTTTTATTATGGAATCCACAACAACAACAATCAAACTACTGAATAAAATCAACTCATCTTATCTTACCAACATGGCCCTATTCGGCCACAACTAATACACACCTATTTCATGAATTTCATCCATTTCTACATACCACAACATGCACAAATCATCCATAACAGATGAAAGAAGAGGTTAAACCTTACCTTTATCCTTTGACTCCTCTATTCGACTAGGGCTTTCAACTTGCACCATAAATACTTTGCTTGTTCCAACAACCACTCCACGTTAATAAGGACCTTCCAATTGGTTGAAATGCTAGAAGAAAATTATTTTTCTTGATCAATTTTTATGGCACCATTTTTGGAGCCATGGCGGAATGCCCCTATCTCTTTTTCTTTCTTTTTCTTTTTCTCCAAGCTTCTTGTCTTGAAAAGATGAATATGTCTTATTTTTTCACCACTTATCTATATATATACATAGCTCCTTCTAATACTAAGTGGACACATGCCCCCCACTCATGGCATGAGTTAATTGGCTAGCCATGGGTGGGACCCACACATAAGCCACACGGCCAAGAGTGGCCCTTTCATGAACCTTCTTGAAGTTTTTGTGAAATTCCCATTTTGCCCCTAGCCTTCCACAATATTACCATGAACCACCTTGTGAATTTCCCTTTTTGCCCTTAGCCTTTCTCAACATTTCCATACTAATAAAAAACTTGTGTATTAAAATAATTTCGAAAAATAGTCTAGCCCTTAACTTACCACGACTATCTTGAAATATCCGAATGTACAAAGTACGGGATATAACATCCTCCCCCCCTTTAGAACATTCGTCCTTGAATGTTCAACTGATCTTATGGGGTCTTATAACGCTTCAGGGGAATCTCTTTTGTAGCTATCACATACAGTTCATTCGTCAATCAATACATCCGCTTTAGAAATTCAGATTTCTGTAGGCATAGGGAATAAGTAGGGGTACTTCTTCTTTATCTCATCCTCGACTTCCCAGGTCATCTCTTCTCTGTTATTGTTTCGTCACAATACCTTAACAGACGCCACGTCCTTGGTACGTAATCTCCACTTGATGATCCAGTGTGGCTATAGGCTACTCCTTTATCCTCATGTCTGCCTCATGGTACACTTATTGTCAATTCGTTTCTACTTCTTTCAGGTATCCTTCCGATGTGCCGATATGTTTTGAACCCTGGCCCCAAGTTAATAAATCTCCTCTTCTGGCGCTTGAAAATGTTGTGATTCCCTTTTAAGCCTAATATAATATGTTCTCCCCCCCCCCCCCCCTCCCCTTTTTAAGGGGCTCCTTATACACCAACAGTCTTCGAGTACCCTCGTCGACGATAATTACCTACCGCCTTTCACTTTCTTCTTAAGGCCGGGGTTCCGTCATTGTATAGTCTGGCCTGTCTATCTTCTTGCTACTTACACTCTTGTATTTAACTAGAATACTTATAAGGGTATCCAATTCCGATGCCTTTTTTCTCGTCTTTCCACACCTCTGTCGTTTGTGACTAACGGTGTCCTGGACTCACTAGTTCATGGAGACGTCAAGATTCACTATGTTCTTTTATGAAGTCTCTGATTATACCTTATTCTTCGTCTTCCTTCCAACTCGGTGTATAACAGATCGAAAACTTCTTACCATAATTTTTTCTTTCATTTGCTCCTATATCGTTATTCTTGTCAATATTCCCATATCTTTCCATCCACTATTAGTCCTTTCACCCATTTAGCTCAGTTACTCGTAAGTCTTCTTAACTATGCGGTTGCATTGCAGCTGTGCATCCATGTTTTTCGAGCGTCCCGCTACTTTTTCTCTTAGCACAGAATCCTTACAGATTACGCTCTCTCTGTCCTCATTCATCAAACCTTTATCTATCGTTATAATGCTTCGGCTGAGTGGTTTCCCATGCACGTTCCTTACCCTTCATTCTATTTCCGCTAAAGTCAAATCTTTCATACCTCACATGAATTCTCATTCCATACTATTAATTTCCCAATCAACAGTGTCGACCCATCATCCTTGTTCTTTCCTCAATGCGTAATCGGGTTCCTACCGCTAACTCGTTAAGGTATCCTTCTTACTCCTATGGTTAAAGATTTCCAATTATTTTACTCCTAAATGTTCTCCTCTTCCGTCGACTATCCTGTTAGTATACCTTTCCTACTTTCATCCTTTACCCTCCTTGGGTTTCTTCCTCCTCGACTACTTTTCTTCTCTTGTTATTTGCAGCATCAGCTCTGAAGTTCGTAAAACATTCATTCAAACGCGCAGATCCGTTCTATTCTTAAGTTACCCTTTTAGAAAGCTCCTCCATGTCTGAGGCACCCGTGTTAATTTTACCCTACGCTTATCTCTTTATATACCTCTCACAGGCTGGGAATCTCTTAACATCGTCGCAAGGCCTAAACATTCTTTCTCTTACCTCACGTTCCTTGTCATGGTAACTATTCTTTTAGCCCTATTTATTGAAATCGATCCTCGAACCCCACACATTCCTCTTTTGTTCCATATTACCACACTTTATCCTTTTCACGTGCCTATCTTTGAATTTTTACCCCAAGTAGTCTCGTGCCTTGCTTGTAGTTTCTCTCAGGGGCTTCACTCACTCATGTTTCTTACCTTTCACCTTTTTCTGACATTTTGATCTCCTTGCCTTCCATTTACTCACTCTTTTTCTTTTCCAAATATTGTTGTATTAGAACTTTCCAATCTTAACCTGTAGTGAATATAACATCAACCTACCTTGTAACACTTGTGTCGTTTATTTTTGCTGTCACTTGAACTTCGGTACCCTTGCTCGATTGATGCTTTCCATACCGTAACACCGGTTGCTGGGACACACATGCCCACCGATACAATCGCATGTGGGATATTATTCGCATTCATATATATGTATCTATAATTACTACCGTCTCGCCTACAAAATACTTCCAAACGCTATTCGAACTCATCCTAATTCCAGAGCTGTGATGCACTCTCTGTCTCTTCACCAGTCTAGTCTGCCTCGTCCTACGCGACCTCTTATGGTCTCCAACCATCCCGTATACTCTAGTTTCCCTTAGGCTACTCTACCTTCTCATTTGTCTCTTATGTCTAAATCTATAGGATTTCTTGTACACTTCCCAGGGGGTCACCCAACCTAATATTTCTCTCACCTTAGCACGCTTAACCTCGAAACTTTGATGAAATCCGCTGCATTAATGCTGATATAATCGTATCTACCACTCCGCATGACCTTCATTACATGATCTGGAGCAAGTCGAAGTCTTACAGATTCCGAGGCACTCTCGTAACGCATCTCTCTCCTTTAACAATTACTATTTTAGCCTTCTCAATCCCCAATATTCACCTGTGTGTATGGCTACCTTTCACCCTGGATTTCCAGATTCTTGATGGTAGGGAACACACCTTCGTCGCCGTTACTTATAAATACTCGATTATCCACCTCTTTGGACTTCCGCTCGCCACTCTTATATAATAATCTACAGCAAAACTGATTGTCGACTTTCCCTGAGTCCCCAACAAACCTTACTCCTACTAAACCTCGAATGTTATCCATCTTAATCCTTCGGACTGTTAATCGTCTTTCTCGCAATTATTTTTCATGCCATGCCAAGTCCATAACCCCTCTAAAACAACGCACCTCACTTATTGTCTATTTACAATATTTCCTTTCCACGCTTCTTCCTGTTAGGTGTACCTAACTAAATGACCTGATTGTGAAAGATTTCTGGCAGAGTCTCCTTTACAATTCTTACTATTCAGAATCTGCACGCAACAAACACCAACAATGCCTCACAGGGCATACATATGTATACGACATATCCCAGCCACCCAGAGCTTCCAATTCCAGGTAAAAGAATGAAAATACCAAAACATACCCTTGTGACTTTCCATATCATCACTCACCTTCTCCCATCGATATTGCGCTTCTGCTAAGATCAAAGGTTAGTGCAAGGAATCTCATTTCCTATGAATTGGCTCTATCGCACGATCTAAGACATAAAGAAGGTCAACAATTCCTAGATGCCCTGCAGCCTCCTATTTATAAGTGTGGCCGGCTTCACACCCATAAACAGGACTCTACTGGACACGACTTTGCAGATAACCCCAAGGACGAACTGCTCTGATACCACTTTGTCACACCCTAATCTCGCTAGGTGTGATGGGCACCCGACCCCATATTCGGAGCCGAGCGAACCCGCTGACTCTTATTACACACATAATTGCCTTGGACTCTTAAGTCAAATAAGAATGAAATACATAATAAGAGCTTTCAGAAACATTCTTTTCGCCGTTCTCAAGTCAAGTAAAATTTGTAGTCATTTGGACTTTGTAACAATATGCATAATGGTACGTCGGCTTATATAACCGATAACAAGACTGACTTTCCATACCCACGACTCTGTCTGCAAAGTCTCTAACATTGACCAATATACCATAGCATGAATACTCTGACTCGGCAACACTCCAGGAGGAAATGGAGCTCGCCAATTCCGCTGGAACATCTTCTATAATGGCTTCTACTCATATGTATATACCTGCGTGGCATGAAACGCAGCCCCCGAAGAAAGGGGATCAGTACGTAATATCTACTGAGCATGTAAGGCATGAAATACAGTAAAGAGGATCACAACTGACACAGAGATTTACCAAAAACAAGTATGACTTTTTAAAACATCAATACACTTGCCTTTTGAAATGAAAATCATGTATGTAAACATCATATATCATATATACATATAACGTGTCCCGGCCCTCTAGTGAGGGCCTCGGTGGATAAAATCATGCATGTCAACATCATATATCATATATGCATAACGCGTCCCGGCCCTCTAGTTAGGGACTCGGTTAATGGAATCATCATATGCCATCCTGGCCGCCACTCTCGTATCATCATATCATAATATATATATATATATATATATATATATATATATTTATATATATATATATAACGTGTCCCGGCCCCCTAGTGAGGGACTCGGTGAACAATGCAGTGGAGTACGCACGAGAACGTGTCCTGGCCCGGGACTCAGTGAAAGATACATTGAGGCACGCACGAGTAGAGTAGTGAGAAACTATATGCACATAAATCAATTTTTAAGACTCGATGGATAAGTACACAAAGCGACACTTGAAGGATCATAAGCACGTTTCGAGGCAATCCGAGTTAGTATAAGAAAGTTATGGACATTATTCATTACAGAAACATTTATGAACGTTTCGAAACAATCCGAGACCGCCTATGAAAGTTAGGGACTCTTTATACTTTGTTTGTTATTAAATCATGCAATAGGCTCGACTATACTAAGTATGCTCATATCAAGAAGTGAATAAGAATCGTAAACAAGCTTGGAATCAAAGAATAGAGTTACCCCAAGGTGCATGTCATACCTTATTTGGCTCTAGGACATGCCAAAAGAAAGAAAGGGTAAGCCTTACATACCTGTTCCACGTCCTATTAGCTACGCTTGTTTGTCCAAGCTTGCTAGTCTACATTCAAGAGGATTTACACAATCATTAGATTCATCGTCATACACTTGTCTTAGTCTTTCAAATAAATTCATTTATAATCTGCCGAAATTTTAGCAGCATTTCCCCTGTAAATTCAACCAACCCCGAGGATCCAACTCGGCCAAATTATCAACAACAATCCGAGAATTCAACGCGGCCAAATTACCAACAACAATCCGAAATATTCCAAACTTAATAAGGACAACAACAACACATTCCTTTCTTCCAAATTCATGAACCACACCAACAATCTACACATTAACAACTTCATTCTCATAATTATAAGAAACCATACTAATGGCACATTAACTTCTTCAAAAATCCCGCAACGATTACAACTTCATTTCAAGCCACCAAATCTTCATTTTTATTATGGAATCCACAACAACAACAATCAAACTACTAAATAAAATCAACTCATCTTATCTTACCAACATGGCCCTATTCGGCCACAACCAATACACACCTATTTCATGAATTTCATCCATTTCTACATACCACAACATGCACAAATCATTCATAACACATGAAAGAAGAGGTTAAACCTTACCTTTATCCTTTGACTCCTCTATTCGGCTAGGGCTTTCAACTTGCACGATAAATACTTTGATTGTTCCAACAACCACTCCACGTTAATAAGGACCTTCCAATTGGTTGAAATGCTAGAAGAAAATTATTTTTCTTGATCAATTTTTTTGGCACCATTTTTGGATCCATGGCCGAATGCCCCTATCTCTTTTTCTTTCTTTTTCTTCTTCTCCAAGCTTCTTGTCTTGAAAAGATGAATATGTCTTATTTTTGCCACCACTTATCTATATATATACATAGCTCCTTCTAATACTAAGTGGACACATGCCCCCCACTCATGGCATGAGTTAATTGGCTAGCCATGGGTTCGACCCACACATAAGCCACACGGCCAAGAGTGGCCCTTTCATGAACCTTCTTGAAGTTTTTGTGAAATTCCCATTTTGCCCCTAGCCTTCCACAATATTACCATGAACCACCTCGTGAATTTCCCTTTTTGCCCTTAGCCTTTCTCAACATTTCCATACTAATAAAAAACTTGTGTATTAAAATAATTCTGGAAAATAGTCTTGCCCTTAACTTACCACGACTATCTTGAAATATCCGAATGTACAAAGTACGGGATATAACACGATTACACAAAATTTTCACAATGCTGCAAGGGATGGGGATTTGTCTCCTAGACAGGTGGAATGTGTAAAAAGACACAAAACTCATGCAAGGAAGGGCAGCTGGGATGGGAAAATGACTGAAGAATTTGTCCCAAGGCAGATACCAATGAGACAAAAAAAGAAGACTGTGGCAGCTCCTGCCACTTCAACAAAATCCACAAGATCCAAGAAGAAATGATAAAGTTTCAAGATTTTTTGGAAAGGCATGAAGAACAAGACAAGGTGGAAAATTCAATGAATATAGAATATTTTACAAGTTCAGAGATTAAGGATTCTGTCTTTATTCTTGTATTATTTTCTCATTATTTTAGCATTATCATGTGTAATATCATCATAGAGTGTGTTATAAACTCTGTGGTGATCATAGCTTAGTTGATCACTTCAAGTTCATTTTTTCTACATTCCTGTTAGTTTAGAGGTTTTTTGCCGCATATGATTAGTAAGGTAAGGCCTAGTCCCCCTTACTTGTACTCTCCCTTTGGGGTATTTTTTTGCTTTCTAGAAAATTAATAAAACTAGCCCTAGGCCCAAAAAGCCTAGTGGAATTTGCTTAAAAAAATCCTTCATTTTATTCAAAGTACTTGCCATAATAGCTTTTCCCTCTCATTATGACTGACATGATTTTCCATTTTTCTACTCCATCTTTTTCCTTTACCCATAAACCCTTCCCTCTTTCCATACATATCCCCTTTCATCTTCGTCTCTTCCATTTTCTTCAAAACCCTCTTGTCTGTCTTCCTTCTCTCCATCACTATGGAAAAAAATCAAAAATCCCAACTTATCTCTACGCGTCAAAGTTCTAGGCTCAAGGACAATGGTAAAATCTCCTCTCATGTTCCTCATGACTCTGAAAACTTCGGCGACTCCTCACCATATGTCGCCTCTGACTCCGTTCTTCTTTGCAATCTTGGCAAACAAGCTTTTTCTGATGCTAAATGCTTCGATTCCTCAAAGAAACTCAAAACTATCTCTGAAAAGCCTCTTGATCTTCATAAAAAAATTTGGAATGACCAACGTCGAGATCTTTTCTTGTCTCTTGAAGAAAAAACAATAGTCTCTGGTAAGATTGTTGATCTTGATCACATGCTTTCTCTTTGCTGTAAGGTAAAACATCTCTTTGTTTATCAAGGTTGGGAAAACATTTTCAAAACCCCTGCTCATATGTATGAAACCCCTGTTCATATGTTCTATGCTAATCTTCGTTCCACTAAGCCGAATGAACTCAAAACTATGGTCCTTGGTACCCACATTGTGTTAAATTGCTCTGTTCTTGATTCTATTCTTGGTTGCACTTGCTCTGGTTTTTCTGAATTACCAAAAAATTCTTGGCCTGAGTCTCTTAAAGTGTCTTTTGATGATGTTAAGAAAACTCTTTCCAATTCCTCCTATGTCCCTGCTCAAATTGGTCCTTTAAACATATCTTTTGAAGCTCGTGTGCTAGCCCATATGGTTGCAACAACCATTGTCCCTCATGTTGGGTCCTATTCCACTATTTCTCAACGTGATGCCATCTTTTCCTTCATCCTTCTATCCAAAAAGAAAATAAATTTGTCCTCTATAGTTATCAACTTAATGATTGAGTGTGCCTCATCTCTCGCATACTTTAAGTCCACAAAATTGACTTAGTTGACTTTCCCATTACTCCTACTAAGCAGTGTTACAACTCTAGAGTGTTTGGTAGTATGGGTTATGTCTTGAGCAATGAATCCCAGGTTCTCAAGGAAGCCTATGAAGAGTCTAACCCTGGTCCCTCCACCAAAGTCAAAAAATCTGTTTCCTCTGTTGTCTCTGCAGAATGCTATGTTGAACTTCTCTCCAAACTTTCCACTATGGATGACAAAATTGAGTCCATCAAACACTTTGTGGCATCCACTTTGTTTCAAGTAGATAAGATTCATGATTCGACTAAGGAAACTGGTGCTGATGTCTCTAGGCTACGGTTTAAGCTGGATACTGTGATAAAGGAGCGGGTCAAACTGTCCGCGAAGCTCCAAGCTAGTGTTAGTGTGATGCACGAAAGTCTAACTACACCGTTGACTGATATGAAAGATGCTATCGTTAATACTTTGTCTTATTTTCTTCGTCGTCCAGTGTTCAAACGCCAGGAGTAGTTTCCTTTATTTTTAGGTATTTTTGGCTTGTTTAAACAATATGTTTTGTGGGACCTAGGTCCCTTTGTGTTGCTATGTCTTTTGCTACTCTTGTGCTGATATGTTCAGCATCTTAATTAATAATTATTATAAGTCTCCATATCTATTGTTGTTTGTTTGTTTGCTTGTTATGTTTTTTTTAGTGATGCCAAAAGGGGAGAACAGCAGTAAACTAATTCGAAGGACAAGTCAACTATTCAGGGGGAGCCTCCAAGGACAAGTCAACTATTCAGGGGGAGCATTCACCATATTGACAAGGAAGTTGACTACATGTTGACTACATCTTATCCTAAATTATCATCCTCAAAAAGGGGAAGATTGTTAGTGTCAAGTTTTATTGATGAAAATTTTACTTGTATAGGTATGGTAATTAAACCAAGTAAGGGAAGCAAGGATATCAAGTAAGTTGACTATATGTATGGACCGAGGAATGAAAAAGCCCACAAGTCTAGTGAGGAGCCCAACAGACGTATATGCAAGATGGGCTTACACAAGTCCAACTCGAGGAAGACTTTACAGCCCTACAACAAAGGCACAATATATGGTGTATATCTCAGTGGCTAAAAGAAATATTTACAGCTAAGGAAGCAGTACCAATCAAGTTCAAGGAAAGAAAGAAGATTATAGGATCTGCCGCATTACAGGAAGAATATTCAATCAAGTGTAACAATCTTCTTGATTGATGATGCAGTTCCATTACACAAGGAAAGACTATCAAGAAGTATAAAAATGCATCAACATCTCTAACCTTATTCTTGGAAATAGGATCACTAATTCCTTTTTCCAGGGATCAAATCCCTTGGATTGATATCTCTGCGTGAAGAGCCTAAACAACTATAAAAGCGGCTTCACAAATCAAGACAAATATACTTTTGTCTCATTCTCTCATGTTCTCTGCTTTACTTTTCATAAACATTGTATTTCTGAGTGATCTATACTGTAAACAAAAAGAAAGGAGAGACATAGTATAGTTTGTGAGGCATTGTATCAAAAATATTACGAGTGCTTTGAATGTAGACGTAGGAGCTTCATTCAAACCATCACTGTACCAAACCTTTCACAAAAGAGCTGCAGAGAACACCCTTGCAACCCAAGGGGATAAGATTAGGATTCACATTGAATCTGAACAAGTATAAAATATTTGGTGCCAATTATCTTCTGCATTTTATTTAGCATTCACTGAGTTAACAGTCGACTACTGGTCTTACATAGTCGACTAACAAATAGAAAAAGTTACAATTCACCCCTCCCCCCGCCCTTCTCCCTCTCGCACTATCAAACTTATTATTTTAGTTAAAATATAATGAGAACAGTTTGGGCACACTTGAAAAGTGTTGTTTTTAGAATTACAAAAATATCTCACTTCAAAAGCGTAGTCATATGTTTAAATATGTGTTGCTAGTTTTATTATGATTTGGCAATGCTTATTTGTGTATCCTATACTCCTGTTGACTAGACACCCTTATACTCGTGCCTGGATCTCACTGAATAACAGGGTGGCCCATAAAAGACTTATAACTGAACTATACTGACTTTGTAAGAACAACACCATGAACTCCATATCAAGAAATCACAACCACCTGTATATATACATACTGAAAATAACCGTGCAAGCCAACTAGGCCGCTACATAGGTTGTACAACAAAATAAGAGCCGACAAGGCTACATAACATCCCAACTATGTACAACTGTCTACAGACTTCTAATGGACTACAAAGCTATAGAAAGGATGGGACAGGACCCCGTCATACCCATACATATATATAAAAAATAGCATACCAAAAATAGACTGCAGCTCCAAACCAAGTGCAGCGTACTGACTATTGCTGGGTGGAAGTCCTACTGAGCTGGATCGCCTGTCTGTTTACCTGAACCAGCGGGCGTGAACGCAGTCCCCCGAGCGACAGGAGAGTTAGTACGAATAAGGTACCGAGTATGTAAGGCATACGAACAACATATACATGGGAATCATGAAAGATATCTCAAACATAAGAGCAAATCCAAATATCTGAAAGTGTCTGCGTACTCTGTATAACTGAAAGTTCCTCTGCGGCGTATGGTATGCATGCTTCTTTTCAAAATCATATATATATATATATATATATATATATATATATATATATATATATATATATATATATATATATATATCATAGTATAACTGCTAGTTCTGTGGAACGTACTGTCCGATCCATATATCATGTCGTCCCGCATCCGGGATAATCTCATAATGTCACGACCCAAACCGATGGGCCGTTACAAGTGCCCGACCACTCCTATGCATGCATTTACTTCTCACTGACTATCCCGGGCCCATATACAATCTGTAACTGAGCAGTACTATCTCCCGAACAATCAACATAAAAGACATTGTACTGGGGGCTCAGGGCCAACGCATACATATAAACATAAATATCAAGAGTAACAGCGCAAGCCGATCTTGACGCTTCATATATCCTGTACAACAAAATAAGTGCCGACGAAGCTGCATAAAAACACGACTACATATCACTGTCTATAGACCTTTATGGAGTATAATCTCTAGAAAGGACAGGACAAGGACCTACCGTACCCATATATGTACGTAACTGAATAGCATACCAAAAGGGCTGTAGCTCCGGATCAATGGAGCATACTGACTGCTGCTGAGGGGAGGTCCTACTGCTGTGGATCGTCCGACTGGCTACCTGATCCTGTGGGCATGAACGCAGTGTCCACATGAAGGGACGTCAATACGAGTAATGTACTGAGTATGTAAGGCAGAATGATAACATGATATTATGTACAGAACATGAACAACAACATAACAAGGAAATATGGAAAATATAAGAAAAAGGTATGATTGTAACTGCTTGCCTCTTAAGGCGGAATCATGCATGCTCACTTTTACCTTCAAAACATATCACCCATACATACATAAACTTTCTGAATCAAATAACATCATTAGCCCGCGTCCGGGTTAATCATCTCACCCCGCCCACTAGTGGTGCTGCTAGTGCCAAATAGACACGGTGTTATTATCATCATCCATAAGCCGCCCACTACGCCCAGCGTAGCGGTGCTGCCCGGCCATATAGGCACGGTGTAATCATCCATAATCCGCCCACTACGCCCAGCGTAGTGGTGCTGCCCGGCCGTATAGGCGCGGTGTAATCATCACAACATAAGAATCCAAAAGAGCCCAATCAAAAGATATAACTCCATCGGAGTGACGTAAGGTCGGTAACCTCCGATTGTATTATGGAATAATCATGATCGGCGTGTCTCACCTTGAAGGGACGAGCATTATAAGGTGAGACTATCAATGAAGAATAAAATCAAGGGAAAACATAGAGTCAGATCATAAATATCATAAGGAGTCAATTCATACACTTTGGATCTTTTAGAAATAGAGTCATCGTCAGTGAATAAAATTAACAAAATCAAGAAATAGCTCAACATTCTCATATTATCATTGATCTAATAAATTGAGACTTTTAAACATAAAATCATCATTATCACAATCATCATAGAGATGTGCTCATCTTTGAAATCACCGTTATAATTGTAAAAAAACACATGTCCATCGTTGTTGTCATAAGAGCTTCCAGAATCATAAATCTATGGTCTGGAAAATACGGACATTTTGGAAAACATTTATGGATTATCAGGAAAGGAGTCATGCCTTTAATCATGAACTTCTAACGTTTAGAAACAAGGAGGTTATGGAAATATTTATGGAATCAAACATAGGAATCATGCCTTTGAAAGAAAGGGACGAGCCTTAACATACCTTTCGGTCGCCTTAGTCGTTCAATGTTTATCCTTCCAAGCTCGTAAATCTACATATAAACCATTCATACTATTATTAGTCTCAATGTCATACGTTCATCTTAAGCCTTCAATTTAATTTCGTTTATAATCTGCCGAAATTCGGGCAACACCTCCCCAGTTTATATGCCTAGCCCGAAATCACAATCCAACAACCAACAACAACAACAAAAATACCAACATCAATAACATCATTTCCAACGCCAATATGTAACATAAAACATCACACACGCTGTTTTCCAACTTCCATAACTAACAAACTTACTACACGATTGTTTAGCGACTTTATCTTCGTAAATAAGCCTTAAATAATACCAAAAGACAAAGATTCATACCTTTTTTCTTGTTAAGACAGCAATATCCTCAATATCCACGCTAAAATCCACCGCAAAACAATACTAGAATCACAACCATGCGTTACCCGGACCTAAACCACTACTCCGATACTTGAAAATTACTCACTTTTTGTTTTCCTCACTCTCTCTCTTCAATTTCTGGAATTTTCCAGCAAAATCTGGTGAAAAAAAGGGGTTCTTACTCTTTTTATTCGGGTCGGGTTCAGTGTAGCATTTTACTGTAGCAGCACCGTAGCAGGTCGTACTGTAGCAGTACTGTAGCACGTGTTTCGGCTCTGTCAGCTGAACTTGTAACGTCCATAATTCTCTACTCCGATCTCCTATCAACGAGCAGTTTGTTGCGTTGGAAACTAGACTCGGCGAAATTTATTTCAGGCTTTTGTTTCACCTTAAAACACTTCATATGCTAATAGATACGCGTCCCCCAAGTTGGATAAAATTTTCACACAAAACATTATCCATCCTTTCTCCAAAGTCATACTACTTCATTTCTTCCACTCATTTCCTTATAAAACCTTTCGGTATACCTTATATACATCCTTCATTCATTAAATATATTTAATAATGCTTGCTCCTTATATTCCAAAGTGGTTTTACTTAACCCTAACTCAACATACTTATGTTTCAAATTTGATAAGTGCTTCTTCGAAGATACGGGGTGTAACATTCTTCCCCCCTTAAAAACATTCGTCCTCAAATGTTGCAGTATTTGCCAACCCACGACAACATCCTTGAATCGTTAGAACAATTATTTTTCCTTTACGGTCCGATTACCATTTGCTTAAACTATAACTTGGGTCAGTCTCGTCTCATTCTTTGTTAACTCTTTTGTTGCCTTCAGTCATCTTCTTTCACTTCTTTGTCCTCACGTACATGATCGAAAATTAACTAGCATCTCGCTCTTGTTCTTTCTCCATTATGGTAGTCTTGACTTGCCGTACCATAACTATTCATCATCCTGTAAGTACTCTTTTTTTTCTCACTCCTTGTTTCCTTGTTAGTTTGGCTGCTACCTTTCTCTCTCTACGGTGCCATCTTTGTGTTTACTCCTTCGGTTCCATCTCGGGCTATCCTTTTTGTACCCATTGATCTTAGATATACACTGTGCCGATTTTTTTATATTCCATTAGTCAGGCTCTCTAATCCTTACATCCTTATCGCCATCTCTTTTACCCTTACATTCCAAATGTTTACCCAGCATAACTGTGTCGCTAGTGAACCTAATGGTTATGTTCCTTTCTAAGGCCAGTATATCATTATCCGAAATACGTATATACATAATTTTTCTTCGCCATTTATTATCCTTCGCAGTCTAGTTACACTTATGGCAAACTTATAATCCGAGCTCAACTAATTTCATAGCTCGCAACATCTTTGAGCTCCTGCTACAACTTTTTCTTTACTTCCTTCCCACACATCTATCAATACAATTCCAGAAGCATAGGACTACGGCAATTCTTCTATTATGACTTTCTTGCAACGCAAGTATATCTTCGATTTCCTTGTATCGACGATCGTTTCGTCAGTCGTTATTCCTTGTTGGCTTTCCGGTATGGCCTTCTTACAATTGTAGTTAGGCATAGCTTCATGTTGACGGTTCATATAATTCCATAGCATATGCTCTCATGTTCAGTGTAATTAGTGGTCCATGAACTTTTTTCTAATATCCGATGAACACTTTTATTTCCATTCATAGGAGCAGTGTTCTTTCTTTCCTTCAAAAATTTCCAAACTACCGATCGTTGTTCCTTTTATTACAATTTTCATTGTCATCCCAAGTGTCCTTTGGGTTCGTCATCCTCTCTAACACCCTTTGTAAATTTATCTTGGAGACCTTTCTTGCTCTTTTCATTACCCTTTAGGGCATGTCACTGCCTACTTAAGTACGGCGCACGTTTTACCCGATATGACGGATTCAAATCATGGTCTAAAAATATCGTAGTGCATCTTGGCGTAAAGTTCTCTCTTTAGTTATCTTCCATACTTTCTCCCTATGTCTGCCTCATGGTACACTTATTGTCAATTCGTTTCTACCTCTTTCTGTTACCTTCTCGATATGCCAATACGCCTCGAACTCTGGCCCGGAGCTAATAAATCTCCTTTTCTGGAGCTTGAAACGTCATAGTTCCTTTCAAGTCTAGGATGTTCTTCCCCCCTTATTAAGGAGGTCCTTATACGCCCATGGCCTTCGAGTAACCGTCGTCTTCGATAATTATCTTCCGCCCTTCACGATCTTCTTAGGGCCGAGGTTCTGTCATCGTATGGTCTGACTTGTTTATCTTCTTGCTAGTTATAGTCTTGTATCCAATCGGAACACTTATAAGGGCTAAATCCAATTCCGATGCCTTCTTTTCCATCTTTTCACAGCTCTGTCTTTTATGACTAACGATTTTACGAACCCGCAAGTTAATGGGGACATCGAGATTCACCATGTCCTTTATGAAGTCTTCGATTATACCTTACTCCTCGTTTTTCTTCTCGACTTTTCTTATAATATATCTAAAACTTCTTTCCCTAAGTTCTTCTTCCATTTATGTCTATATCATCATATTTTTTTTTACATTTCTATACCCTTCCATCCACTACTAGTCCTTTCGCCCGCTTAACTCACTTACTCATAATCCTTCGTAACTACGTGTTTGTATTGCAGCTGTGCATCCATGTTTTTCGAGTGTCCTGCTACTTTTGCTCTCAGCACAGAATTCTTACAGTCTACACACTCTTTATCCTCGTTCATCGAACCTTTATCTATCTTTCTGATGCTACGGCCGGGTGGTCTTCCATACACGTTCTTTACATTTCATTCCATTTCCTCTATGATTGAATCTCTCTGTCTTCACATGAATTCTTATTCCATGTCATTTATTTTCTAATAAATTGTGTCGACTCATCATCCTCGTTCTTTCCTTGATGAGTAATCGGTTTCCTACCGCCAACTCATTAAAGTATCCTTCTTACTCCCATGGTTAAATATTTCCAGTTACTTTACTCCTAAATGCTCTCCTCTTCCTTTGACTAACCCATTAGTATACGTTTCTTACTTTCATCCTTAACCTCCCTTGGGTTTCTTCCTCCTCGAGCACCTTTCTTCTCTTGTAATTTGTAGTATCGACTCTGAAGTTCGTGAAATATTCCTTTAAATACGCAAATCCGTTCTATTCTTAAGTCATCTTTTTGGAAAGTTTCTCCATGTCCAAGGCAACCTGTTAATTTGACCACACACTTATCCCTTTATATACCTTTCGAGGGCTGGAAATCTCATAACATCGTCGCAAGGCCTAACCATTCTTTCTCTTACTTCACATTCCTCGTCGTGATCACTATACTTTTAGCCCCACTTATCGAAGCCTATTCTCTGACCCCACACATTCCTCTTTTGTTCCATACTGCCACACTTTATCCAATTCGCATGCCTACCTTCAAATTTTTACCCAAATTGTCCCCTGATTGCCCATCGTCCCTCCTGGAGGCTTCACTCACTCATGTTTCTTACTTTTCACTTTTTCCGTCATTTTGATCTCTCTACCTTCCATCTACTCACTTTCTTTCCTTTCCAGATGTCATTACATTAAAACTCTCCAAGCCTAACCCGTAGTGAAAATAGCATCAGCTTACCTTGTAATATTTGTACCATTTATTTTTTGTCACTTGAACTTTGTTACCCTGTTCGATTAATGCCTTCCATATACCGCAACGTTGGTTGCCGGGATACACAATCCGTTGATATAGCTACGTATGGGATATTATATGCATACGTATATATATATTTACTACCATCTCGGTTACAAAATATTTCCAAACGCTATTCAAACTCACCCTAATTCTAGAGCTGTGATTGTCACGACCCAGCTAGGGGCCGCGACGGGTACCCGGGACTAGCCACCGAGCACCGCTCGTTCTACTACTCATCTTACTCATTTAATACTCATTTATGAACTTTATACTCAAATTGTAGGAAAATCATATTTTATATGGAAACGTAAATACCTTTATATACATATGCCTCTCGGCCATAACAATAATATATACATATGATAGCATCTCGTGAGACCATCTAACCCACACTGCGCATCTACTAGCCTCTACTGGAGTGCTAAACATAAGGACGGGACAAGACCCCGTCATGCCCAAGAATATATATACATGAATATACACAAAAGAATCGTCATAAGCACCTCCGAACAAAGGAGTGCTTTCAATCAGGTGACAGCTACTGCTGGTCTGGGTCGAGCTCTCCTCCCTGTCTACCTGTGGGCATGATCACAACGTCCAAAGAAAGCAGACGTCAGTACGAATATTGTACTGAGTATGAGAGGCATAAACAAGGAAATAAGGCAATGATATACAAGAAGTATCAATATGGAATAATTATATCTGACTATCAAGTGTAAAAGAAATAATGCATGCTGGCTTACTCATAGTCATCATCAGATCATGTGTGCATAAATATATAAGTTGCCCGCCCATATAGGTACAGTGTAATAATGTATAAGCTGCCCGTCCATATCGGATCGGTGTGATAATCATAACATTAGCCTGCGTCCAGGCCTCCCGCGTCCGGGGTATCATCTCATGCTGCCCACTAGTGGTGTCTGCCCATGCCATTTGGCCATGGTGTATCGTATAGCTGCCCGCCTTAGCGGTGACTGCCCGGCCAAATAGGCGCGGTGTTATATCATCATCATGCATGCTTATCATACTATGCTTATCGTAACATACTTATCATAGGACGTGCATAAGGCTTATGAACAACATTACTCTATCGGGGTGACGTCAGGTCGTGATCCCCCGATTTCATTATAGAGCAATTATTGACATCCTGCCTCACCTTGAAGGAAATATCATATAAGGTGAGTGTAAGCAATAAATAACATCATTAACATTATAGGGTCATCATGTCATATCTCTTATCTTATATAGCTATCCATAGACATAGACTTTTAGCTTTCTGGAATATGGGAAGTCATGAGAAAGAAAGAAAATAATGCTAGAAGATTCATGCCATTAGAAAGAAGGGACTAGCCTCACATACCTTTGACATTTAACTAAGCTATCGCTTGCTTGTTCTCCTTCGATATCACGTTTCTACCTTAAGAGAAAATTTGCACTATCGTTAGTTTATTCGACTATAAGAATGCATTACTAATTCTAGGGAAAATTTGGGCAATACTTCCTTTGTTTATACTACTTTTCCCATATGCTATAACAACTCCCACACGCTCACAACAACATTCACAATATTGCATTCAACAATCGTCATTTTTATACATTGACCACAATCCACCATTTCTCTTCAATTTCTCCACATTTATGGTGATAGCTTACTATCGCGTTTCCTCATATATAATACTTATTTCATGGTCTAAATTTCATTTATAACGTATTCATAATCACAACACACCAACATTCATGATTCAACCCAACTATCATCCAACCATGACACTATTCACTCATTAATGACCCATTTCTTATGTCTTTCTACAATTCAAGTATCTTAACCTGCCAATACCTTAAACAACATGGTTTAGTCATGAAACTTACCTTAGATGATGGTTGAACAGGCTTAGAATGGAATTACTCCTCTAGCAGCAAAACCCTACTTCACTTCCTTTGGGTTTTCTTGAGAGAGATGAACTTTAGCTAGGTTTCATACACTTTATTTTATGGATTTAGTGTTATTGATCATGGATTTCCCTTGGTTTTTCTTGTGATGAAGAGTAGAGAGTATTCTATAGGCTTCTAGAGAGAAATATCGTGGAGATGAAATGAATTTAATGAGCTTGGGTCTCCTTTTAATGACTTAAAATCTTATCCGGAATGAACAGTAATTGAAGTGCACAGTGGTCGTAAACCCAGTTTACAACCGTATTCAAGTTTATGGGCCGTATATCGTGGTCGTATTTAAGCATATGAAAACCAGAAAGGTATGCTGGGGATCATGGTGATTTACGATAGCAGTTTACGGGCCGTATTTCAATTTACGGTCCGTATTCCAAGTCATATTTAACCATTTAAACATTTGACAGAAAGTTGAAGTTTTGCGAGTTGAAATACGACATGGTGGTTTACGGGGCGTATACCACTTTACGGTCCGTATTTCACTTTACGGTCGACTGGGCCAAAATGCAAATCTGCGACTTTCAAGTCTTCAAAACCTATAATTAGTCATTGTGGAGCATAACCTATCTCTTGTTCCCATTGCCTTTGAAATCTTACTTAGGGTCGTCAAACATCATTCCCTTCTGATTAAAACACCATATACTCGTATTCTTCGTTAGTCTATTCGTTGTACATTCACGGGGAAATTTACGAGGTGTAACAGTGATGCACCTTCTTTCTCTTCACCGATCCAGTCCGTCTCGTCCTACGCGACCTCTTAACGTGTCCAACCACTCCGCATGCTCCAATCTCCCTTAGGCTACTCTAGCTTCTCATTTTCCTCTTATATCTAAATTTATAGGACTTTTTGTGCACTTCCCAGGGGGTCACCCATCCTAGTATTTCTCTCACCTAGCACGTTTAACCTAGAAACTCTGATGAAATACGGTGCGTTAATTCTGGTATAATCGTATCCACATCACCGCATGACCTTCACCATATAATCTAAAGTAAGTTGAAGACTTGACAGATTTCAAAACGTTCTCGTAACGTATCTCCCTCCGAATTAGAAAGGGTCTTTTACTCTTTCGACTACACAATTACTATTTTGGTCTTTTTAATTCTCAATATTCACCTTTCATCTATATGTATGCCTACATTCCGTCCTAGATTTTTAGATTCTCAATGGTAGCGAACACACCTTGGTCGCCGTTACTTATAAATACTCAGTTATCGGCGTCTTTGGGTTTCCGCTCGCCACTATTAAATAATAATCTACAGCAATGCACATACATAGAAATTCCAATAAGGACTCATATACCTATAGCTGATCGGTCTCTAGTCTAATCTGGTGGACTATAAGGTGAAGTGTACTCCTCATCATCGTCTACCCACCATCCGTTCGTCTAGCCTTCATCATCTCTCTCACCTGAGTCTAAGGGATATAAATAACCTGGCAACTCCTGGTTTACCGACGGCCAGGATAAAGGGCTAGAGTAATTCGTAACACTCACCGGGGAGGCTGGTCTGACGTAGTGCTCTACCATAGGAGCAGCTGGTACGGCCTCGGGAATCTCCTCCTCCAGTGTCCCAGACGAATACTCGGACGGATCTGTGTCATAACTGTCCTCTGGGGGGCCCTCCTCCCTGGGAGTCAAGAACTCTGGAGGGATCGTCACTGGGTCCTCTGAGGGATCAGTCTCAATAGAATAACTGAGGCTCCTTCTGCTCGGTCCTGGAGCCTGGGGTCCTGGAGATACTCTAGGGGCCTTCCTAGCACCTCTAATATCTGAAGCTGATCTCTTCATCTCTTGTTAGTCTACACTTACCTGCATGAAAAGAATTAGAAGCGATCTTTCCTAGGCTCTGGCTCTATCGCACGATCTAAGATAGAAGGAAAGGTCAATGATTCCTAAATGCCCCAGAGCCGCCCGTTTATAAGTCTGGCCGGCTTCACACCCATAAACAGGACTCTACCGGACACGGTCTGTAGACAATACCAAGGATGAACTGCTCAGATACCACTTTTGTCATGATCCAAACCGATGGGCCGTAACAAGTGCCCGACCACTACTGGCCAAGCACTCCTATGCTGCATTTACTTCTCACTGACTATCCCAGGCCCATACCCAATCTATAACTGAGCAGTACTGTCTCCCGAACAATAAACATAAAAGACACTGTACTGGGGGCTCACGGCCAACATATACATATAAACATAAATATCGAGAGTAACAGCACAAGCCGATCTGGCCGTTTCATATATCCTGTACAACAAAATAAGTGCCGACGAGGCTGCATAACAACACGACTACATATCACTGTCTACAGACCTCTATGGAGTAAAAACTGTAGAAAGGACAGGACAAGGCTGCCGTACCCATATATGTACGTAACCGAATAGCATACCAAAAGGGGTGTAGCTCCGGATCAATGGAGCGTACTGACTGTTGCTGAAGGGAGGTCCTACTGCTGTGGATTGTCCGACTGGCTACCTGATCCTGTGGGCATGAACGCAGTGTCCACAAGAAGGGACATCAGTACGAATAATGTACTGAGTATGTAAGGCATGAATGATAACATGATAATATGTACAGAACATGAACAACAACATAATAAGGAAATATGGAAAATATAAGAAAAAGGTATGACTGTAACTGCTTGCCTCTTAAGGCGGAATCATGCATGCTCACTTTTACCTTCAAAACATATCACCCTTAAATACATAAACTGTCTGAATCAAATAACATCATTAGCCCACGTCCGGGCCTCCCGCGTCCGGGTTAATCATCTCACGCCTCCCACTAGTGGTGCTGCTTGTGCCATATAGACACGGTGTTATTATCATCATCCATAAGCCGCCCACTACGCCCAGCGTAGCGGTGCTGCCCGACCATATAGGCACGGTGTAATCATCCATAAGCCGCCCACTACGCCCAGTGTAGTGGTGCTTCCCGGTCGTATAGGCGCGGTGTAATCATCACAACATAAACATGCATAAGAGCCCAATCAAAAGCTATAACTCCATCAGAGTGACGTAAGGTCGGTAACCTTCGATTGTATTATGGAATAATCATGATCGGCGTGTCTCACCTTGAAGGGACGAGCATTATAAGGTGAGACTATCAATGAAGAATAACATCAAGGGAAAACATAGAGCCGGATCATAAATATCATAAAGCATCAATTCATACACTTTGGAGCTTTTAGAAATAGAGTCATCGTCACTGAATAAAATTAACAAAATCAAGAAATAGCTCAACATTCTCATATTATCATTAATCTCATAAATTGAGACTTTTAAACATAAAATCATCACTATCACAATCATCATAGAGATGTTCTTATCTTTGACATCACCGTTATAATTGTAAAAAAACACATGTCCATCGTTGTTATCATAAGAGCTTCCAGAAACATAAATCTCTGGTCTGGAAAATACGGACATTTTGGAAAACATTTATGGATTATCAGGAAAGGAGTCATACCTTGCATCATGAACTTCTACCGTTTAGAAACAAGGAGGTTATGGAAATATTTATGGAATCAAACATAGGAATCATGCCTTTGAGAGAAAGGGACGAGCCTTAACATACCTTTCGCTTGCCTTAGTCGTTCAACGTTTATCCTTCCAAGCTCGTAAATCTACATATAAACCATTCATACTATTATTAGTCTCAATGTCATACGCTCATCTTAAGCCTTCAATTTAATTTCGTTTATAATCTGCCGAAATTCGGGCAGCACCTCCCCTGTTTATATGCCTAGCCCCGAAATCACAATCCAACAACCAACAACAACAACAAAAATACCAACATCAATAACATCATTTCCAACACCAATATGTAACATAAAATAGCCCACACGCTGTTTTCCAACTTCCATAACTAACAAACTTACTACACGATTGTTTAGCGACTTTATCTCCGTAAATAAGCCTTAAATAATACCAAAAGAGAAAGATTCATACCTTTTTTCTTTTTAAGACAGCAATATCCTCAATATCCACGCTAATCCACCGCAAAACAATACTAGAATCACAACCATGCGTTACCCGGACCTAAACTACTACTCCGATACTTGAAAATTGCTCACTTCTTGTTTTCCTCACTCTCTCTCTTCAATTTCTGGAATTTTCCAGCAAAATCTGGTGAAGAAAAGGGGTTCTTACCCTTTTTATTCGGGTCAAATTCGGGTCGGGTTCATTGTAGCATTTTACTGCAGCAGCACTGTAGCAGGTCGGTACTGTTACAGTACTGTAGCAAGCGTTTCTGCTCTGTCAGCTGAACTTGTAACGTCCATAATTCTCTACTCCGATCTCCTATCGATGAGCGGTTTATTTCTTTGGAAACTAAACTCGACGAACTTCATTTAAGGATTTTGTTTCACCTTAAAAGACTTCATATGCTAAGAGATATGCGTCCCCCAAGTTGGACAAAAATTTTCACACAAAACATTACCCATCCTTTCTCCAAAGTCATACTACTTCATTTCTTCCACTCATTTCCTTATAAAACCTTCCGGTATACCTTATATACATCCTTAACTCATTAAATATATTTAATAATGCTTGCTCCCAATATTCCAAAGTGGTTTTACTTAACCCTAACTCAACGTACTTATGTTCCAAATTTGATAAGTGCTTCTTCGAAGATACGGGGTGTAACACATAATCTGCCCACTGCAGTAGTGTGCACATCTATGTGCCTGCCTGGCTGACTATAGTGCAGTGCGGCCTAAGAAAATAGTTGTACATATATATAAATGCATGAAAGACTCGTAAAAAGATACTCTGAACTCCTCTGGGTAACATAAGATCTCCCAGTAACATAAGAAGCTAGCATGTCAGTATAATAAATTTTTGGAAGCTATGGACATGAAACATAGGAGGCCAAGGATACGATATATCCCTACACTATCTAAGAATAGTCTTTGGAACTCGCTCGTTTACGTCTTTTGTTCGTATCATAAGGATCGTGCCAAAAGAATAAAAGATATAGCCTTAACATACCTTATCCACTTCTCAAGCTAACTATGCTTATGTCCCGAGCTCGACAAATCTACACACAAGACCAAGTATGCCAACTATTAGACTAGAACGCTTATATTCCAACCTTTAAATTAGTCTATAACTTAACGAAATTTAGACAGCATTTCCTCTGTAAACTTAACAATCCCTAAAATTTTAATTCAACCCCAACATCAACAACAACTTCAACAACAACAATACCAATACCTACATATCAAAATATAATCAATTCCATCCCAAAACATCTCCCAAACCAGCCCCCAATCTCAACTTAAACTCAATTAACTTACCGCTTTCACAACTATATTTTCCTCACTTTAAATTACAAAAACACTTGGTAATCAACTCAATAACAAAGGTAAGAATAATATACATACCTTAAAGAAACTAGAACACCAGGAATCAAACTCCAAATCCAACTCCTAAGCTCAACAACTTCAATAGAACCCTAGGAATAAATTTCCCTTCACTAGTTCGGGTTCACGAGGCTCGAATCTTGCTAAAACCTCTCTAATATGTTGGGAAAGGTTGGGAGGAATATTTTAGGGTTTATATCTGGTTGGGGAAATGTAAAATGAGGAGGAAAACGTATGGCGCTATATATATAAAGTGGAACAAATCTCCACCACCTCAGGGTCAATGAGTAGGGTCGACGGCTCGTCAACACGTCGATGGCCGTCGACTTGCGCCGTCATTCTGCCACCCAAGATTCAGGGGCCTCGACATGTTGACGGCATGAAAGGACGCCACATCAACATGTCGACGGGTCGTCCCTTTGCACCGTCAAAGTGGATTGGTTCCTGGTTCCCTAAGTTGCTCCGATTCGCGTCGATTCGATTCGTTTAACTTCTAATCCTATCGTATTGTAAAGAACATATACTCGTACTTCGATATACGCGAGGCAAGACAATTAATATCTCGTAAACTCGGGTACGAATCTTTGTGCTAAGGGTATACACAACTAGGAAGCCATAGACTTTCTTACGACGAAAACGAGAGGCGTAACGAAAAGTGTTGCCAACGTTTCTGTGGCCAAAAGCTCCGAGCAAAGGCCACAACTATAAAGCGTTCCCACTGATACTTTTGGCAACATATTTAAAACATTACCTAGAATTGAGTGGCCTTAGGCCAAATTTGTTATAGTGAGGATTTGTGATTTATGGCAAGGACTTGGCGGACAAGTTACAGGATTTCTTGCCATAATTATCAAGATACACTTTAGACTCCTAATAAGATACTGAAGCTGTGTGAATGCAAGAATCCCAAGTCAACTCAAACCCTAACTCTCATAATGGGCCTCATCACATAGGGTTTGTGTTCAGCTGACTTGATTCACACCAAAACCTATAAATATTCAAGTGCTGCCATGAAGAAGTTTTATGCAAGCATATAAAGAGAAAATTAGAAACTGAGTAAACCTTGTCAAAGCAATATTTGAGAGAGTTCTGATTACTGAAGTGCGGCCTGATACAAAAAAGAAGATTGAAGAACTTGTTTCATAGAGTTATGTTTAACGGTCTTCGATGTAGGTTGTTCGTCCACCAAACAATGTATGGAGGGACCTTGTTGTGTAACAGTTCCCTTATGCAATGCAGTAAGATGCAATGCAGCAAGTAAAGTAGGCATAGTTTTTACCATGAAAAACTGCTTGCTCAAGGGATTAAAAACCACGACCTACCCCAGTAGGATTTCAACTCCACTACACGAGCAACTTCAGATTACAACCAATCATAAGCTAGAAACTAACTCCCACAATTCCTCAACCCTTACAATGGTGGCAACCTAGGAACTAACTCCCGTAATCCCTCAACCTTTCCAATACACATATTGCAAACACCTCTACTTGACTAACTCTAGCCAAGGAAACTAAGGTTCACTACCTCTAGCCAAACCCAGCTAATACACCTTATACTAGAGTTGCCAAGGGTACCACTTAATAGATTGAAAGGTAAACTGCCTAATAACTACTAAGAATTTGAAATACCTACAACGGCTTCTTATAAGAGAGGAGTAGGTTTAAAAGTTAAAGCACATGAAACAAACTTAAAAAAAACTAAGAGAATAAAACATCTTCAGTGTTGGAAACAGATCCTTCAGTTTGTGATTAGATTTGTTGAACACTTGGAGAGTCTTGTGACGGCTACACCTTTTGGGTGATTTTTAGGTTTTCAAGTGTTGCACAATATTTTGCAACATGTTGTATATATAGTGGGAAGCATGTGGGATAGATAGAGACCGCTCATTCAATATTTGTGTGGGATGGATAGAGACAACACATTCAATATTTGAACTAAAGCATGGGCCAGCTCAACTATTGTACTTGTGTGCAGTGAGTAGCTCGGCCTTACAGCTGTCTCTGCTTACCATGCAAGATGCATAGAGAGCAGATCATAGAACATGTCTCTATCTGGTTCTGAATCAGTCTGACAATCATCAAAACACGAATGCACTTGAGCTTATCAATTTCCCCCTTTTGATGATGACAAACTCATAAACAATGTTACCCCTGAGAACCAGATCGCACTTGTTCCCCCTGCGATGCAGACCATCATTTTCAATGCACCTACAACATATTAGCAATAAAATACATTTCCTCTGTGAACCAGAAGACCAGGCCACCCACTAAAGGGTCCATCAATTTTGGTACATATCAATCTTCTAGTTCTTCCCCCTTAGTCATATCATGTCAGCCAGCACATACACTTTTTTCTCACAACATAGTAATCTCATCGCAAAATTTTCACTACATATGTACATTATTTATCATCTTCCCCCTTTTGGCATCATAAAAAAAGCAACCACAGTACAGCGAGTAAGAGGTACAAGTAGAGAATATTACAAGCAGAATCAACACGAGCAAGCAAGCCATAGTGCATAAAAATAATGTAACAGCCTAAGAGTAGGAAGTAGTTCAAACAATACAAGCATATGTCAAAGTAAACTACTAATGTGCCAGTCAGACAAGAAAGGTAGAGAACATGAGGGTTAAGACATCAACCAAGGGAAGGGAACAGAGATTGGACGAAAATGCTAGGAGCTGATTACTGACGGTGATCCAAGGCTTGAAGAAGATTGTCAATTTTCTCAATATATGCGCCCTGATCTTGGAGCATTTGGTTCCTGAGATATTCCACTTTGATCTTCAACTGATCACTTAGAAGAGCATTCTCACCTTTCAGCTGCTTAATTTCTGCATGTGCTGCCTCCAAGGCTTTGGAAAGAACATATATGGTAGAGCCTGCTCCTTTAGGTGCACACTCACAATCTTCCAGAGTAGTCATGGAGATCACATTCTCTTCTGTTCCCAAGGTGGGTTTGCCAGTCCTCACATTAAAATGCCCAAGGACCTTTGTCAGGAAAAAACCCATGAGGAAGACCATGATCCTTTTTCACTAGTGCTCACTGCATTGATCATGATTGCTGGTAGATTGATCAATTCAAGAGTTGACAAAGCTTCCATGATTACCATATGTTCTGAAGTGACACTGTCATCCCTTCGACTTCTTGGTATGAGCACCTTGTCCATAAACTCGAAAACTAGTTGACAAGTGGGCTCGAGATCCTTTTTTAGGAGCTTTCCTGGATGGACTGACCTGCCTTCCTTAACAATCACATTTTTAAAGAGGTGGAAGCCCTTCCAGTCACATCCCTCAGCCTTTCGGTTGGTACTCCCAAGAATTCGGCTAGTACTGCTTCAGTCAGCACAAAATTTGTCACATTCATTGTTAGGGCCAGAGCACTGTCATCAAGATGAAGTATATTTGCATTACTTCCATTACTTCGGCTTTATACACACAAGGAGTCAGTGGTGTAAGAAGATGAGTCCACTTTTGAAATTTCACCATCTCCCACAGTTCTTTCATCCCAGTCTCCTCTTCCAGATTTACATCAATCATCATCCCAAAGAGAACCTTCTGTGTTTAGAGATATTCATTTCTCAGTTCAATTTCATGTCTCTCAACGGCACTTGTCCTCCATTTCTTTTGTGAAGCAGATTGAGTATCACTTTGTTCTCCTCCTATCTCCTCCTCTCCTCCTGTTATTCCTTTTAATTTGCGTTTTTTTTTGTTTTCCATACCCCCAGAGATCTAACTGCGAACTGAACGAAGTATGATATCACCCTCAGAGTCAACATTTTCTCCTGAGTTTTCTTTTGAGCCACCAGGGGCTTCAGCACATATGGGACACTAAGAGCCCGTTTGGATTGGCTTACAGCTTAAAGCTGTTTGCAGCTTATAAGCTGAAAAAAATAAGTTGGGGTAGTCCAACTTATTTTTTTTGGCTTATAAGCTGTTTTCAGCTTATAAGCTGCTTTAGATAAACTAAGTCAAATGAGTCCAATTATTTTTTTGAGCTTATTTTAAGCATAAAATGACTTTAAGCTGGCCAGCCAAACACTCAAAAAAGCTGAAAACAGCTTATAAGCCAACTTATAAGCCAATCCAAACGGGCTCTAAGTCTTCTTCTTAGGGTAAAATACAGGTACGACATCTGCAACTTTTTCTTTCCTGTTACAATTTTTGACCTGTTGTCCTTCAGAGTTGTCGATGTTATCTCTTCCATTTCAACCTCTCCACTTGTTTCGTCCGATTCTTTTGAAGAGGAGTCTGATGATATCAAGTATATAGCTGCATCACTTTCCCCAAGATTCAAGGGTCCTCTTCGTTCGAAGAAACCGGATAGAGATATAGATATACTTTAGTTAGAGATGATTGAGTGCTCTGAAGATGACGGCTAAGATTTCATTTTGATTTGGCTTGAAAGAGGGTTTTGAGATATTTGTACTTGGTAAGAGTGATGACAAAAGAGAGAATGAGAAGTTTGAAGGTCTGACGATTTTAATAAGTGAAGGGAGAGAAAGACATGAGAGATGCATTTAAGGTGTCCGAGATGACATTTTAGGACAGGTGTGAGAGACGAGACAGATTGGGTCAGAAGTGAAACGTCGATTGTAAGACTTAAGGTTTGAAATTTTAATTAGAAGACGTTTGACCGACTTGGCACTTAAATAGTTCAGAACATATGAAGGTACTAAAAAAACTACTAACCTAAGTCACAGAGAGACTGGGTCTCTGGATAGTCTTGACAGTACTGAGCAGCAGTTCTGTACTTTGTTCATATGTTGTCTTGCACCTCCCATGTGTGTATACCCTTTCTTCTGTCATATCCACCTTCCTTTTCTTTCTCCTCAACCAGCATATTATGTCAGTGTTTAGATTTGGGAATCTAAACCAGCTTGGGTCCCTTATAGTTATAGAAGGGATGGATTAAGTTCCTTTTCACCCAAACGGATAGCACATTCCCTTTCTTTTTCTGAGGTTCTTTCTTTTGAGGACAAGTTCCTTTCGTGCCCAAACTTACTTTCCTTTTGATGAAGTCTCTGTGCCTATGAAAATATTCAATTCTTGCTTTACAAGACTCCTTGTAGTGACATGCTTGCCCAAAATGAGTGCACAACCAATTTTCAGTGGTGGAGACATACTTGCTATGGGGATTGTAGGGTGTCTTCTTGTAACCAATCCCTTCCCTACCGCTTCTTTTACTCTTGTACATGCATGTAATTACATTAGTGGACAAGGTCCACTTGAGAGTTTTATCAAGATCAAACTTAATTCCATTCAAGTCATCCTTCAATTGCTTGCTCCTCTCCACTTCAGTAGTGAGACTTAGTTTTGCCTTTTTGATATCATCTTAAAGCTCCAAGTAAATTTTATTAGTTTCACCCTTCCCCTTAAGAGACACCCCTGTATCCACTTTTAATTAGCATTCTAGGATAATATTCAGCTGATTGGTTGAATTAACCTGCTCTCTCATATCTCCAATCGACACCAATAGATTGTCTCTTTCAAGTTCGAAATTACTAATTTCAAGAGTTAGTGCATCCTTTTCAGCAATAAGGGCATGATAGGCATCAATTAACACACCTGACAGTGACATGAGTTTATTTAGAGAGTAGCGTTACATCCCGTATTTTCATACGTGAAGTTGCGTCATAAGTTAGTCACATATGCTCAAAGGACAGCATTACTTTGTAGTTATAAGTGTCTATGTTATGCTTAACAAGTGATAAGCAAGTGTCGCGATGGTTAGAGGTTAAACAAATTTGGGCTATGATTCGAGCCGCTCGCATCGGAGAATTTTTGTTATACTCAAGTATGCAAATAAAGAGATCAGTGTCTAAAAGGATGAGGTCCCGAAATAATTTCGGACTTAACAAGTATGACGGCGATGATTGGGAATAATACTTGGTGTATGTATAAAAAGGCTATGGACTAGAGTTCTACCACATGATTATGATAACAAGTATATGAAATGCGTTAGAAGTGAAAAAATATTGAGTGAATTGAGATCAAGAAATTAATTACATGTGTAATTGCTTAAATGGGGAATTATGGTGGAAGACTAGAATTAATTATGTTAGCGGATAAATAATGAGTGGACATTGTCCACGTAGCACCTAGATGAAACAAGGGGATAAGGAACTTATATGTACTAGTGGTGACACATCACAAAATAATATGTAAAGTGGTGGACTATGGAAGTTCCACGTGTAAAGGGACAAAGTGCTCCTAGAATTCTTATTTCATTTTGTTCACTTCAATCTTTCAGAGTATGGGGAGCAACGTAATTACATATATTCAGCAACACTTTTCCTTCTACATAGCAGCAACTTAACTTACTTCTTCTTTACTACAACGTGATTTAATTTTTGTTACGGGTTCCCTGACCGCTTCGATCTCGTTGTTCTGTTTTATCGCGTGGTTGAATTCGGGAAAAATAAAGTAAGATTGAAGAAGAGGAGTTCTTGGAATATAAGGTAAGAATTCTCCTCTTCTAGATATATTTATATGTTACACCCCGTACTTTCGGAGAAGCACTTATCAAGTTTGAACATAAGTATGTTGAACTATGGCTAAGTAAAACAACTTTGGACTATAAGGAGCGAAGCATTATTAAGTATATTTTATGAGTGAATGATGCATATAAGTAATTCCGGAAGGTCCTATAAGGAAATGAGTGGAAGAAGTTGAGTTAGTATGACTTTGGAAGAAGATGAGCGCTACTTTGAGTGACAAGAATGAGCCAATTTGGCGAAAGAATATCTTTTAGCATATGACGAGTTTTGAAGTAAAGTAAAATCCTAAAATGAGGTTCATGAAGTCTAGTTTCCAACGCAACAAACCACTCGTCGATACGACATCGGAGTAGAGAGTTATGGACGTTACAAGTTAGGCCAGCGGAGCAGGGATTACTCTGCGCGAACGCGCCAGCACAGTGCACGAACTAGTAGAGGCGCGTCCAGCTACAGTGTGCGCATGCGCTAGCGCAGTGTGCAATCGCGCTGAGGAAAATCTGTACCGACCTCTAGAAGCTATTTAAGAACCAAATCTGACCCTAAACCTCATTTTCTCCACTCCTCTTCAACCAAAAGCACTTGAGAGACTCTAGAAACATTGAGGGATCATTTTGTAAGCCGATTAAAGTGACGGGACTATATACGAGGCTCGGGAAGCGTATAAAGTCTTGGAGTCCTTGTTCTAAACATCGAATCTCGATGAATCAAAGGAGGCCGTTGAAGATAAATAATATGTCAAGCTCTTCCAACTTTGATTGTGGTAAGGATACTCCCTATTATTGATATTATGAATTGTATTATGGAGATTTAGTTGTCAAGGCTTCGTAACGGCTAGTGATTGGTTGAGACATTGGGAAAACATCGTGTGGGATGTTTTATTGAGTATATTGGTATTGATGATGATGTTGTTGATATTAGTGTTGCTATTGTTGTTGTTTTGTTGATATTGTGATTTCGGACTGGGGATGTAAACAGAGGAGATGCTGCCCGAATTTCGGCAGATGCTAAGAGGATTTAATTTGAAGGCTTAACACAAGTATATGAAGATAAGCCTAACAATAGTATGAATGATTTTATATGTAGATTGCGAGACTGGAAGTAGGTTGGAAAGTCGAGAAATGAACTTCTAGGTATGTTAAGGCGAATCCCTTTCTTTCTAAAGGCATGATTCTATTCTCATGAGTCCATACATCATTTCCATAATTGTTACACCCCGAAAATTTTCCCGTTAAGCGTACAGTGAATAGGCTAACAAGGATATAGTGTATACGATGATGTGGAGACGAGTGATAATGTTCATTTGATTGGTATCGAGGTGTTGAACAACTGTTAAGAAGGTCCCGTAAGGATCGGAGATAAAACGAAGTGAAAAAATAGGACTCAGTGAACTGGCGAATTATACGGTAGGTTATACGGACCGTATAATGGTTTTACGGCCGTATAATGAACCGTTAAAGTGTCACAGAAAGAAGTTGAGGAAAAGTGGGTTTTACGGTAGATTATACGGACCGTATAAAATTATACGGCCCGTCAAATGAACCGTCAAGTTGACACAGAAAGGGGTGATCACTGAGTCAGTTTTACGGTCAATTATACGGACCGTATAAATTTATACGGACCGTATGATGGCATCGGGACTGGTTTTGTATTTATAAAAATATGATCCAAGTTTCATTTTCTCATTTCCTCTTCTCACTACACGACCCAATCTCTCTCTCTATAAACTTCCAAACACTCCAAACCAAGAATTGAAGTGAAAATCAAGATCCATAACACCCAAATTCATGAAATCAAGTGTAAGAACACATCAAAGGATCTTCTAAGTCAAGAAATTCCCAAGAAAGTGGAACTAGGGTTTTGGCTAATTGAAGTATTTCAACCTAAAGATTTTTCAACCATCATCCAAGGTAAGTTTCATGATTATTCCATGTTGTTTGAAGTATTTGAAAGCTTAGACACTTGAAATGTAGAAGAACATAGAAATGGGACATTATTGAGTGAATAGTGACATAAATGAATGATAGTAGAATTGAACTATGAATATTGAAGTGTTGTGAGTACTAATACGTTATAAATGATGTTTATATCATGAAACAAGTATTAAACGCGTTAAAACACAAAGATGAGTTATAAGGAGAAATATGGGAAAATTGGAGGAAAATGGTGGATTTTGCTGAATATACATAAATGATGATTGTTGATTGTGACATTGTGAGTAGTATTGTGAATGTTTGGAGTTGATATAGAACATGGGAGAAGTAGTATAAACAAAGGGAGTGCTGCCCAATTTTTCCTAGAATTAACGATGCGTTCTTGTAGTCGATTAACTAATGCTAGTCCAATTCTCTCGTGAAGGTAACGACGTGATATTGACGGAGAACAAGTGAGCGATATCTTAGCTAAACGACCAAGGTATGTGAGGCTAGTCCTTCTTTATAATGGCATGAATCTTTTAACTTAAATTCATATTCCTTTCACGGGTTCTTGCATTCTAAGAAGTTAAAAGCTTATACCCATGAATGACTATATGAGATAAGTTGTACGATATGATGACACTAGAATGATGATGATGTTATTCCTTGCCTACACTCACCTTATGTACTAGTCCTTTCAAGGTGAGGCAGAATGTCCACGATGGTTCCATAATGTAATCGGGGGATCATGACCTTACGTCACCCCGATAAAGTAAAGTTGGTCATGAGTCTTATATACGCATTATGATAAGAAAAGTATTTTATGATAAGCATATTACTATGAGTATTTACGCTAAGCATGTCATGATTGCATTCACATCGGGCCTAGTTGGCCGGGCAGACACAGCTTCGGCGGGCGGCGATACGGATACACCACGACCTACGGGCGTGGGCAGACACCACTAGTGGGCGGCATGAGATGGTACCCTGGACGCGGGAGGCCTGGACGCGGGCTAATATTATTGATTATCACACCGTTCCGACCAGGACGGGCAGCTTGCATATGATGCATACATGTCATGATGATGAGTATGAGTAACATAGCATACATTACTTCATTTATGATTATCAGTCAGATCCAGATGTCTCATGTTGATGTTATCCTCATATTATTGATGTTTCTTTTCACTATGTATGCCTCTCATACTCGGTACAATATTCGTACTGACGTCCTTTCTTCAGACGCTGTGTTCATGCCCACAGGTAGACAGGGAGGAGAGCTTGGCCCAGGTCCTCAGTAGCTGCCAGCTGATAGATAGCACTCCATTGTTCGGAGGTGCTTATGACTATTCTTTTGATGTACATTCACCCATGCATATTTTGGGGATGACGGAGTCTTGTTCCGTCCATGTATTCATTATGTTAGTAGATGCTCGTAGATACGCAGTGTGGGTTAGATGTTCTCACAAGATATTTTCATATGTATGTATACTATTTTGATGGCCGAGAGGCAAATGTATATAAAGTATTTATATTTTGATTAAATATGATTTTCCTACAATTAGTATGTAAAATTGATAAAAGAGTATTAAATGAGCGAGACAAGCAGTAGAGTAAGCGGTGCTCGGTAACTGCTCCGGGTACCCGTCGCGGCCCCTAGCTGGGTCGTGACAGAAGTGGTATCAGAGCAGTTCGCCCTAGGAAGTGTCTACGAGTCGTGTCTAGTAGAGTCTTGCTTATGGTGTGTTGCGCGCCACGCTAATAAACAAGAGGCTACAGGGCATTTAGGAAAATGACCATATTTCTTCTCATGAGATCGTGCGATAGAGCCATGTCTAGGATTATGTTCTTCCTAAAAGTGCGTTATGGTTTCAGAAAATGCCGCCGAAAGGAAAAGCTACAGCTTCCCAGAAAGGCAAAGCTTCGACAAAGAGGCAGGCGGAAAGAGAGCTTCCGGAAAATGTACAGGAAAGTGAATCGCAAAGTGAGGTCGTGCCCAATGTAGAAGAGCAGGGAGGAGCCTCAGCTCCGATTCCTCCACCGGGTGCTTCGGGTCAACAAGTGTCCGAGGCCATACATTTATTGACGCAGTTGGTTGCCGCTCCGGCACAACGACAGAATGCGGGCCCAAGTGATCGTTCAGCTAGTACAAGAGCCCGTGATTTCCATACTCTAAATCCTCCAGAATTTTTCGGGTCGAAGCCGGATGAGGACCCACAAGGTTTTATCGATGAGATGTTGCGGACGCTGAAACTTATGCATGCTTCTGAGACCGAATCTGTAGAGTTGGCCTCATATAGACTTCGCGACGTGGCGGTACTATGGTATAAGAATTGGGTGATAACAAGAGGGGAGAATGCACCACCTCCCGTGTGGCAAGAGTTTGTAGATGCCTTTATTCGTCACTACTTTCCACCTGAAGTCCGCCGAGCTCGAGCGGACAGGTTCTTGAATTTGAAACAAGGAAGCATGAGTGCCCGAGAGTATAGTATGAAATTTAACTCATTGGCCCGGTATGCTCCGACTATGGTGGCTAACATGGGAGACCAAGTCTATAGATTTGTGAGTGGTTTAGGACCACACCTGTTCAGAGATTGCCTGACAGCCTCTTTGCAAGATGGGATGGATATTTTCCGGATACAGGCCCATGCTCAGAACCTCGAGGAACGACAACGTCAGCAGATAAGTGATCGTGAGGGTGACAGAAGACAAGGTAAGAGGGCTAGATCTATGGGGGAGAACAGTGAGTACCGAGGGGGACCGAGACAGACATATTCTAGGCACTCAGGTCAGTCAGTGACTAGTGCACCTCCTAGATTCTCAGATAGGAGGGTTGATCGTTCTACTCAGTCAGGCCAGGGGCAGAGTTCGAGGGCCTCAAATTTGCAGTCTAGGGGAGAATTTAGCCAGAGGAGACCTCCAGTACCGCGGTGTAGCCAGTGTGGCAAATTACATTTCGGACAGTGTCGTCAGGGTTCGGATGCTTGTTATGCTTGCGGGCAGGTTGGTCATATGATGAGAGATTGCCCTTCAGCGAGAGATAGAGCGGGGACTCAGCCCATAGGTTCAGCAGCGGGGTCTTCTTCAGCGCGCCCGACAGCACAGACTCCTCAGACTACAGCAGGCAGAGGCAGAGGTAGAGGGGGAGCATCCACTTCAGGTGTTGTTCAGCCCCGTGCGTATGCTTTAGCTGGGCGACAGGATCTTGAGTCTTCCCCAGATGTTGTCACAAGTACCTTGACTATATTTTCCCGTGACGTATATGCTCTGATTGATCCAGGTTCTACCTTCTCATATATTACTCTGTATATCGCTGATTGTGTTGGGGTAAGACCTGAGCCAATTAAACCCTTCAAGGTTTTCACTCCGGTTGGTGATCTTGTAATAGCGAGGCAAGTATATAAGGACTGTGTAGTCATTATATGTGATCGTCAGACAAGGGCTGATTTGATTGAACTTGAGATGATAGATTTTGACGTAATTATGGGTATGGACTGGTTGGCATCATGCTATGCTAATGTTTGTTGCCGGACAAAGGTAGTTCGATTCCAATTTCCGGGAGAGCCCATACTCGAGTGGAAGGGTAATACAGTTTCCTTAAAGGGTAGTTTTATTTCCTACCTTAAGGCGAGAAAGATGATAGCCAAGGGTTATATTTGTCATCTAGTTCGGGTTCATGATACGGAAGCGGAAGTGCCAACTTTCCAGTCTGCCCCGGTAGAGAATGAATTCCCAGATGTGTTTCCCGACGAGTTACCAGGCCTTCCTCTAGAAAGGGAGATTGATTTCGCCATTGATGTATTACCAAACACCGAGCCTATTTCTATTCCTCCGTATCGAATGGATCCAGCAGAACTGAAAGAGCTAAAAGCACAGCTAAAAGATTTACTTGAGAAGGGGTTTATAAGGCCTAGTTCCTCGCCATGGGGAGCCCCAGTCTTGTTCGTAAGGAAGAAAGATGGTTCTTTACGAATGTGTATTGATTACAGGCAGTTGAACAAGGTGACAATAAAGAATAAATACCCTCTTCCTATAATTGACGACTTGTTCGATCAATTGCAAGGTGCTAAATGGTTCTCTAAGATAGATCTGAGATCGGGTTATCATCAGGTGAGAATTAGGGAAGCAGCTATTCCCAAGACTGCCTTCAAGACAAGATATGGTCACTACGAGTTTCGAGTAATGTCGTTCGGGTTGACGAATGCCCCGGCGGTGTTCATGAATTTAATTAATAATGTGTTCAGGCCATTTTTGGATCTTTTTGTGATCGTGTTTATCGACGATATCCTGGTATATTCTCGCACAGAATCAGAACATGCAGATCATCTAAGAATTGTTCTTGGCGTTCTTCGAGATCGGGAATTGTATGCAAAGTTTTCGAAGTGCGAGTTTTGGCTAAACTCAGTGGCATTTCTAGGCCATGTTATTTCAGATGATGGCATCCGAGTCGACACTCAGAAAATAGAAGCTGTGAAGACTTGGCCAAGACCTACGACGCCTACAGAAGTTCATAGTTTCCTTGGGTTAGCAGGATACTATAGAAGATTTGTAGAGGGCTTCACATCTATTTCAGCCCCATTGACAAAGTTAACCCAGAAATTGGCTAAATTCCAGTGGAGTGATGCCTGTGAGCGTAGCTTCCAAGAGCTGAAAAACAGGTTGACCTCAGCGCCAGTGCTAACACTTCCAGAAGGATCAGATGGCTATGTAGTGTATTGTGACACCTCCGGTGTGGGATTAGGATGTGTATTAATGCAGAATGGGAAAGTTATTACATATGCTTCGAGACAGTTGCGAAAACATGAACAGAATTATTCCACTCATGATCTTGATCTAGATGTGGTCATTCATGCATTGAAAATGTGGAGACACTATTTATATGGTGTGCACGTGGACATCTATACGGATCACAAAAGCCTTCAATATCTTTTCAAACAGAAGGAGTTGAACCTGCGGCAAAGGAGATGGTTAGAATTACTGAAGGATTATGATGTGAACATTCTATATCACCCAGGGAAGGCGAATGTAGTAGCAGATGCACTTAGCCACCGATCGATGGGTAGTTTATGTGGAGTTCCTTCCGAAAAGCGAGAAATGGTTCGTGAAATCCATCGGTTAGCAAGTCTCGGCGTACGGCTCATTGATTCAGGAGATGCAAGTGTTAGCATCCATGACCCCACAGTTTCATCATTGAATCTGGAAGTGAAGGAACGACAATATGAAGATCCTCAGTTACGCCACTATTGAGATCTATCTCAGGAAAAGGAATAGTCTCCATTCGAAGTTTCCATAGAAGGGGTTCTTAGATATCGAGGCCGGCTATGTGTACCGAATGTGGCAAACTTGCGCCAACGGATTTTAGAGGAAGCACATTATTCCCGGTATTCTATTCATGCAGGTGCAACCAAGATGTACCACGATCTCAAATTGATATATTGGTGGGATGGCATGAAGCGAGACATAGCAGAATTTGTAGCACAGTGCCCAAATTGCCAGCAAGTGAAGGCCGAGCATCAAAAGCCAGGAGGCTTATTGCAAGCAATAGAAATTCCTACGTGGAAATGGGACGAAATTAACATGGATTTTGTGGTAGGATTACCCCGTACGTGAGGGAAATATGATTCTATATGGGTGATCGTGGATAGACTCACGAAAGCAGCTCATTTTCTCCCCGTTAGAATCACATATACAGCGGAAGATTATGCTAAATTGTATCTCAAGGAGATTGTGCAACTTCACGGTATTCCTTTGGCCATTATCACAGACAGAGGGGCACAGTTCACAGCCAAGTTCTGAAAGTCCTTTCAAGAAGGTCTAGGTACTCAAGTGAAGCTCAGCACGGCGTTCCATCCGCAGACCGACGGACAAGCCGAGCGCACTATTCAGACCTTAAAGGATATGCTATGGGCATGTGTATTGGACTTTGGCGGTAGTTGGGATGAGCATTTGCCTCTTATTGAATTTTCCTGTAATAACAACTATCATTACAGCATTCAAATGGCCCCGTATGAAGCCTTATATGGAAGAAAATGCAGATCTCCAATTGGATGGTTTGAAACCGGAGAAGTATAACTGATAGGCCCCGACTTGATCCAACAAGCAGTTGAAAAGGTTAAAGTGATTCGAGACCGACTGTTAACAGCTCAAAGTCGCCAAAAGTCTTATACAGACAACCGCCGACGGGATTTAGAATTTTAGGAAAATGACTGGGTATTTCTGAAGGTATCGCCAATGAAAGGGGTGATGAGATTTGGCAAAAGAGGGAAATTGAGTCCAACATACATCGGACCTTATAAAATTGTCCGTAAGGTGGGACAGGTAGTATATGAATTGGATTTACCTTCGGAGTTTGAATCAGTTGACCCGGTATTCCATGTTTCGATGCTCCAAAAGTGTGTTGGGGATCCTACACGAATAGTTCCGGTTGATGATGTGCAAGTAACAGAGAAGCTAACATACGAGGAAATTCCCATTGCCATTTTGGATAGACAAGTACGAAGGCTTCGGAATAAAGAGGTTGCTTCAGTCAAAATTCTATGGCGGAACAACAATCGGGAAGAAATGACTTGGGAGGCAGAGGAGAAGATGAAATCTATGTACCCCCATTTGTTCTAATCCCCGGAAGAGATTCAAGATAAAACGTCGACGATATAAGGTATGTATGATTTTTTTTTTATGTTTTTGGTCATGTGTGGCCATAGATGTGTCGATATTGTGACGAAGCCCTGTGAGGCGTTGATATTATGGGTTGCTGTGACAGGTCAGTAGTGCCAGATTACAGGGAAAACTCTGGTGAAATTTTTATAGAATCTCGAGTGTTTAACATTCGAGGACGAATGTTCCAAAAGGGGGGAAGAACGTTACACCCCGGAAATTTTCCCGTTAAGCGTACAGTGAATAGGCTAACAAGGATATAGTGTATACGATGTTGTGGAGAGGAGTGATAACGTTCATTTGATTGGTATCGAGGTGTTGAACAACTGTTAAGAAGGTCCCGTAAGGATCGGAGATAAAATGAAGTGAAAAAATAGGACTCAGTGAACTGGCGAATTATACGGTAGGTTATACGGACCGTATAATGGTTTTACGGCCGTATAATGAACCGTTAAAGTGTCACGGGAAGAAGTTGAGGAAAAGTGGGTTTTACGGTAGATTATACGGCCCGTCAAATGAACCGTCAAGTTGACACAGAAAGGGGTGATCACTGAGTCAGTTTTACGGTCAATTATACGGACCGTATAATGGACCGTATAATGGCATCGGGATTGGTTTTGTATTTATAAAAATATGATCCAAGTTTCATTTTCTCATTTCCTCTTCTCACTACACGACCCAATCTCTCTCTCTAGAAACTTCCAAACACTCTAAACCAAGAATTCAAGTGAAAATCAAGATCAATAACACCCAAATTCATGAAATCAAGTGTAAGAACACATCAAAGGATCTTCTAAGTCAAGAAATTTCCAAGAAGGTGGAACTAGGGTTTTGGTTAATTGAAGTATTTCAACTTAAGGATTGTTCAACCATCATCCAAGGTAAGTTTCATGATTATTCCATGTTGTTTGAAGTATTGGAAAGCTTAGACACTTGAAATGTAGAAGAACATAGAAATGGGACATTATTGAGTGAATAGTGACATAAATGAATGATAGTAGAATTGAACTATGAATATTGAAGTGTTGTGAGTACTAATACGTTATAAATGATGTTTATATCATGAAACAAGTATTAAACGCGTGAAAACACAAAGATGAGTTATAAGGAGAAATATGGGAAAATTAGAGGAAAATGGTGGATTTGCTGAATATACATAAATGATGATTGTTGATTGTGACATTGTGAGTAGTATTGTGAATGTTGGGAGCTGATATAGAACATGGGAGTAGTATAAACAAAGGGAGTGCTGCCCAATTTTTCCTATAATTAACGATGTGTTCTTGTAGTCGATCAACTAATGTTAGTCCAATTCTCTCGTGAAGGTAACGACGTGATATTGACGGAGAACAAGTGAGCGATATCTTAGCTAAACGACCAAGGTATGTGAGGCTAGTCCTTCTTTCTAATGGCATGAATCTTTTAACTTAAATTCTTATTCCTTTCACGGGTTCTTGCATTCAAAGAAGTTAAAAGCTTATACCCATGAATGACTATATGAGATAAGTTGTACGATATGATGACACTAGAATGATGATGATGTTATTCCTTGCCTACACTCACCTTATGTACTAGTCCTTTCAAGGTGAGGCAGAATGTCCACGATGGTTCCATAATGTAATCGGGGGATCACGACCTTACGTCACCCTGATAGAGTAAAGTTGGTCATGAGTCTTATATACGCATTATGATAAGAAACGTATTTTATGATAAGCATATTACTATGAGTATTTACGCTAAGCATGTCATGATTGCATTCACACCGGGCCTAGTTGGCCGGGCAGACACCGCTTCGGCGGGCGGCGATACGGATACACCACGACCTACGGGCGTGGGCAGACACCACTAGTGGGCGGCATGAGATGGTACCCTGGACGCGGGAGGCCTGGACGCGGGCTAATATTATTGATTATCACACTGTTCCGACCAGGACGGGCAGCTTGCATATGATGCATACATGTCATGATGATGCGTATGAGTAACATAGCATGCATTACTTCATTTATGATTATCAGTCAGATCCAGATGTCTCATGTTGATGTTATCCTCATATTATTGATGTTTCTTTTCACTATGTATGCCTCTCATACTCGGTACAATATTCGTACTGACGTCCTTTCTTCGGACGCTGTGTTCATGCCCACAGGTAGACAGGGAGGAGAGCTTGGCCCAGGTCCTCAGTAGCTGCCAGCTGATAGATAGCACTTCATTGTTCGGAGGTGCTTATGACTATTCTTTTGATGTACATTCACCCATGCATATTTTGGGCATGACGGAGTCTTGTTCCGTCCATGTATTCATTATGTTAGTAGAGGCTCGTAGATACGCAGTGTGGGTTAGATGGTCTCACAAGATGTTTTCATATGTATGTATACTATTTTGATGGCCGAGAGGCAAATGTATATAAAGTATTTATATTTTGATTAAATATGATTTTCCTACAATTAGTATGTAAAATTGATAAAAGAGTATTAACTGAGCGAGACAAGCAGTAGAGTAAGCGGTGCTCGGTAATTGCTCCGAGTACCCGTCGCGGCCCCTAGCTGGGTCGTGACAATAATATCCTTATTCCCAAAAGATAGAAGTTCATGATTCTCAAAGGTCAGTTGATGTTAAAGATAAATGTTTTCTATGATGAAAATGATGATGACGATGATCCCATTTTTGGAGATTCCAAAGCTTATGGTTTTGATGCTATTATGATATTATTGAGCTTATTTCATGACCTTCTTGATTTTACTCATTGTTGTTGATCTCACTTTATGGTGCTTGTTCCTTCAAGGTGAGATATAGCGATGATGATTGTTCATAATATAAATCGGAGGTTACCGACCTTACATCACTCCGATAAAGTAGTAGCTTTTATTTGGGCTCTCATGCATGCTATTTATGTTATATATGTATATATGGGATATGGGAAAAGGGCGAGGCATTATACGCATAACCACCTGATCAGTTGGTATACTATGATATCGTACCGGACGCGGGATATATAGGTACGGATCGGGCTGCACATTCCGCAGCAATTTAATATACTTATGGATCGGGTTGCACGTTCCGCAGCACTATTATGTTATATATGTATGAAAAATGTTTTTAGTAAAAAGGCTAAGCATGCATGGTATTCGCCTTAAGAGGCAATCAGATGTACAGGTTATCTTTTTATCTTATGTTATGTTCAATATCTCCTGTTATGTTGCTATCCATGCCTTACATACTCACGTCCTTTCTTGTGGATGCTGTGTTCATGCCCGCAGGTTCAGGTAGCCAGACCGGCGGTCTAGTTCAATAGGACTTCACTCAGCTGCAGTCCCTCATGGTATGCTATTTCGATATATACATATGGGTATGACGGGGCCTTGTTCCGCCCTTTCTACAGTTTGTGTTCCGTAGAGGTTTGTAGACAGTTGCATGTAGTTGGGAAGTTATGCAGCCTTATCGGCTCTTATTTTTGTTGTACAACACACGTAGTGGCCTAGTCGGCTTGCACTGTTACCTCTAGCACGTATGCACATATATGCGTTGGTTGTGAGTTCTTGACGCAAAGTTTATTATGTTATTCTTACAGAAGTGTTCATTTCAGTTATAAGTCATATATGGTCCACTATGTTGTCCAGTGAGGTTCAGATACGATTTTAGGAGTGCTTGATCAGTAGAGATCGGGCACTCGTCACGACTCATCAGCTTGGCGCGTGACATTATGTTCATCTAGTTCATAGCTAAATTGTGGGATAAGAAATACGGAATTAATAGCGGGAAATCGTATATGTTGTTGTTGGTGTTGTTTTGGCTGCGTAGGAGTTATATCAAGTTAATTATGGTGAATTAGATGAATTATTATTGGAATTAATATTGGTACTATTATTGTTGGATTGGTTGTTGTCATTGTTGTTATGGTTATTGTTGTTGATTTGGAGACATAGTATAAACAGAGGAGATGCTACTCGAATTCTTGCAAACCGAAACCCTCGTTGATATACGGCTTATATAGGTTGATATGTTGAGTTCATAGAATATAAATAAGGAGATATTTTCAATTTAGGTTCGGGTAAAAAGGAGAGGGTCAGAGCAAAGGGTTCGGGTGGGCGTCCACTTGGTAAAAAAAAAGGTATGTTAAGATTATCCCTTCTTTCATTTTGGCATGAAAACTGAACGTTGCTCCATAATGATTCTACTCTTAGAACGTTAGAGAAGTTTGCTCTTTGACATTCATATGATTAAGCGTCCAAGCATATTGTTCCTTAAGTTCCTAAGTCCCGAAGGGGCATGTATAGGTTTTCACATTTCCATACATTTCTTGATTGATTCCAAGTCCCGAAGGGGGCGTATGATTATGATGACCAGAGAGTCACTCCGAATGGAGTTCCTGTCACGCCCCAAAACTCACCCTAGACGTGACCGGCATCCGACATCATGAACAACATTGGAAGAACCTTATCAATCAATAATGTCAAGCCCTTTTTCGATAATCTTTCAATATTTAGTTAAGCAAGCGATAAATAACTAAATAAAATCTAAGATCACAATTATGAAACAAAATCAGCGGAAGTCTAATATAAATGAATAGTTATGAACGTGGCAAAGGCCTCAAAAATTCATAGGTGACTTCAACATCTACCCACAGTATGACACTTGTCTATGGAGCTTCTAAGAAAAATAAACTAACTCAGGACGTAGCAAAAAACTACTAAACAATAATAATTGACTCAATGAAAACCCACGAACAAATGTGTGAGCTCACCAACAATTTGAAAAGCAGCAAGTACTCCTAACCTACGATATCTGTCGATACCTGCTCTTCTTCGTTACCTAACATACTATCAAAAACAACAATGGTATGCCTGAGTACTGAGTACTCAGTGAGTGCCTCGGGGACAATAAGTAATATAGAAAAATAATACAATAATGATTACTGAAAACAGTTCCAATAGAATAATCTAAAATCAAAGACGAGATCAATCGTACAACTCAAAATCATCAATAGAAAACCATCAAGACAAGTATATATCTTTTCTGATTCAGTATACTATTTATTACCATTTGAGACTTTTCCATTCGAGGCCAATATCGTCAACAAGCCACTCACAGGAAAACATGTTCATTATTATTAATAAGCTACTCATAGGCACACAAGTTCATTATTATCAAGAAGCCACTCAAAGGTAACAAGATACGAAACAAGCCACTCACAGGTTAATCAAAGTACATTCAAAGTATAACACATGCCAATACAGGCCCAAGAATCAATAACATCGATGGGATGACCTTAGAGGTTCCTTAAATGTCACGACCCAGCTAGGGGTCGCGATGGGTACCCGAGGCTGACCACCGAGCACCTCTTATTTCCTCTCTTATTATAGTCATTTACGCTCCTTTATCATTCATGATTGTATGAAAATCATTTTTGGGTGGAGAGCACAATTAGTCTATATATACATATACAAATTCCTCATTAGGCCATCAAAATAATATATATGATGTATACATGCATGCTGTAGTAGGCTTTTGAGACCATCTAACCCACACTACGCATCTACGAGCCTCTACTGACATACTATACATGTAGACGGAACAAGACTCCGTCATGCCCAAAATATACATATGTACCAAAAGAATAATCATAAGCACCTCCGAACAATGGAGTGTTTTCAATCAGCTGACAGCTCCTAAGAATCCGGATCGAGCTCGCCCCCCTGTCTACCTGTGGGCATGAACACAGCGTCCAAATAAAACGAACGTCAGTACGAATGTTGTACTGACTATGAGAGGCATGAACAATAACAACACATCAAGAAAGTAAAGGAGGCATCGACTGTGGAGCAACTGTACCTGACTGGGAATCATATAAAAAGTAATGCATGCTGAGTTACTTTTATGCTTATCATCATCTCATGTATGCATATCATGTATATATATATATATATATATATATATATATATATATAAACTGCCCGACCATATAGGTGCGGTGTGATAATCAGTAACATTAGCCCGCGTCCAGGCCTCCCGCGTCCGGGGTACCATCTCATGCCGCCCACTAGTGGTGTCTGCCCTTGCCAACTGGCCATGGTGTATCGTATAGCTGCCCGCTTTCGCGGTGACTGCCCGGCCAACTAGGCCCGGTGTAAAGAAATCATGACATGCTCATCATAAAATATTTATAATGATATGCTTATCAAAATATACTTATCATCATACATGCACAAGGACTCTAGGACAACTGCATTCTATCGAGGTGACGTAAGGTCATGAACCCTCGATTCCATTATGAGCATTTATGAACATTCTGCCTCACCTTGAAGGGATTAGGAAATAAGGTGAGTGTATACAAGGAACAACATCATTTACTTTATAAGAACGTCACATCATATATCTTGACTCATGTAGCTATGCATGATCTTAGGCTCTTGGCTTTCCGGGATATAGGAGAATCATGGAAAGGGAGAAGAATCATGTCATGGGATTCATGCCATAGAAATAAAAGGACTAGCCTCACATACCTTTTTCGCTTAGTTAAGCTATCGTTCACTCGTTCTCCTTCAGTATCACGTTGCCACCTTCACGAAAGAATACGCATTATAGTTAGTCTATCAACCATAGCATCGTTATTTCTAAAGAAAATTGGGCAACATCTCCTTTGTTTCTACCACTTTTACCCATATTCTATTTCAACTCGAAAACATTTACAACAACACTTACAATATAGTATTAACATTCATCATTCATACACATTAAGCAAAATCCACCATTTTTCTCCAATTTTTCCACATTTAATGGTTTTAGCTCATCGTCATAATTTTTCTTACTTCACACCTATTCCATGGTCTATACGTCATTTATAACGTATTCATAATCATAACATATCAACTTTCATGATTCCGTTCAATTATCATTCAATAGTGACACTATTCACTCATTCAAGACCCATTTTCCATGTCTTTCTACAATTCAATCTTCTTAGTATTCTAATACCTTGAACAACATGTTAAAGTCATGAAACTTACCTTATATTATGGTGGAACAAGTCTAGAGTGGAGTTCTTCCTCTTTCACCAAAACCCTATCTCTCCCCTTCTTGGTTTTCTTGGTTTGGATGACTTCTACTTGAGTTTCACAGGCCTTGACCCATGAATTTGATGTTGTTGATTATTGATTTTCCTTGGTGTTCTTATGGTTAAAGTGTTTAGAGAGTTCTAGAGCTTTCTTGAGTTGTGGAGGTGAGGAAATGAAATGGATGAAATGAAAAATAGACCCTTACACTTAAACTTAAAAGCTGGCCGAGCCAACTTATACGGACCAACATACGGTCCGTACTATTTATATGGACCGTATGTGTGGCCATATATTTGGTCCAGTGGCTGGTCCTCTCTTTGGCCAATTATACGGTTAGACATATGGCAGGTACAATTTATACGGCCAGTATGTTTAGCCGTATAATGCCTCAATGAACCAACTTTGTTTTCGTCGACTCGTTTGATCCCCGATCCTTATGGAACCTTCTTAACACTTGTTTAACACTTCAATACCAATCTAAGGAACGTCATTGCATGTCTCTAAGACACCATTATTCCCTCACCAAATCTTTGCTCGTTATTCTTATCTGATATGCAACATACGACTGGCTTTCCTTAACAACTTCCTTTCCTTATCTCGGATGGTTTTGAAATCTTGTTTAGGGTCATCAAATACTATTTCTCACTCATCGAAATACCGTATACGCCATGACCTTCGTTTTCCGATTCACAGTACATGTACGGGGAATCTTTCAAGGTGTACCACTAAACATAGCACACCACACCGGAATATGTTATTCTCGATGGCTATCCTTCCTCCCGAATAGCTGGCATAAACCGCACTCGGGTAGCGAACCCGCAATGGCCACTCTTCCTCCCGAATGGCTAGGCATTACCACACTAGGATCCATAGTGACTACCCTTCCTCCCGAGTAGCTAGGCCAAACACAAACAACATAGAATCATAGCAAACCAACCAATTCACAAGTCGAATCATAGCATAGAAGTCGAATCTCAAATCATGGCATGGAAGCCGAATCACAAGTCATATCATGATAGTCAAATTATTCATTAAGGACATGTTCATCATCACATTATAAGGGTACATCAATTCATTCAATTTTAGAAACCGAATTCACTTCTTTAAACAAGTTTCAAGTTCAACACAACCTATTATAGAGCATTCTCATGAGATAGTCAAGCTTTCCAATTATCAAATTTAAACATCTCTTATGGAGTAATTCGAATTTAAACACCAGGCTTTATATATCAATTTTTCCATCATCCTTAAGAGAGAAATACAATCATTAATATGTATATATAATATAGTACCAACAAGGTTTAATGTGGCTTGTCCCTCACGCACACAAACCACAACCAAGGAGTTCATAAAACCGTTCGAAAGAGTATGTTCAAAAAGAGACATACCTTAAATACCATTCATATATTCCAAACTTAACCTCTGCACTTCAAAGAGTCACTCTACATCCAATTTGAAGATTGCACAACTAAGATTTACAAGTTTTTATCAATTTCGTAGCTACTGTTCATAGCTCAAAACACACTGCTACGGACCTCTAAATCAGATCTCCACCATTCAAATTGAAGAACTATATATGGTAACCACTTAGTTAAATTTGGGCTCGATTCAATGGTTAACTAAGCGGGAAACACCAATTAAAGCTGACTGGTCTGAGGGAATTCTACAATAAAAATACTAGGGCGTTTTGTCTTGAATAGAGTGCATCCAAATCAGTCCTATTTCATGATTCTCTCGACCATTCAATGTCTAAAACACAATAACAATTCCATATAATCCATCAAAGTGTGAGGGGTCTACCTTTTTTGAAGAAATCCCAAAGTTCATCCCATATTTGACCTTGAATGAAGTTTCCACAATCTAGTGATTTCATATAATGATTCGGTGTTAATCTAGTGTTATGTTAATGTAATTGGCTTAGGGATTTGAGTAAAAACTCACCTTAGGGGGTTGGTAGAAGCCTCTGGTCGAAAAACCCTCTCTTTAGACGTTTTTGGGGTGTATTTATAGGTTATCATAAAGGCTTAGGCTTTAAAACCTAATCCTACAAGAATCAGTATTTCCATTTTACACGTCTTCAGTAAATCGATCATAACTTTTTACATAGACCTTCGTTTGGGCTCCATAATATATGGTTGGAACATTATTTCAATGACCTACAACTTTCATTTTACGAGTTTTCTGAATATCCTAATGAAAATACCTGAAAACTGGCCATAAGTACAAACTATCTCACACTTAGACGAATTTAGAAGGCCTTAAGAACTTCACCTTTTGGTTTGACTTCAAAACAACTGTTTATCTCCTGAATGGATTCATATAGCTAAAATATCAACTTAATACTGGTTTTCATACATTCGCACCTAACTCAGATTTATGGGATGTTACAGTTCCGAGTCTTATAAGTTTTGTCATGCATATATATATATATATATATATATATATATATATATATATACATATATACATACTTATGTATCATGATTTTTTGGGGAAGGGGAAAGGGCTATGGCGTTATATACGCAAACCACCTGATCAGCTAGTATATGATGATTATGATGCCCGAAGGGGCTCATATGATATGATGACTGACGGGGAGAAGCTCGAAGGAGCGAATGGGTAAAGGTGCATATATATATATATATATATATATATATATATATATATATATATATATATATATATATATATATATATATGTTTTCAAAAGTACATTATGCATATTCATGGTCCTTAGCGACAGTCACAGGTACAAGTTGTCTCCTACATTCTTCTTATCCTTTGAGTCTTGATATGTTGTTTCATTTCTACCTTACATACTCGGTACATTATTCGTACTGACATCCCTTTGCCTGGGGGCGCTTTGTTTCATGCCACACAGGTGTAGATAGATGAGTAGAGGACACTCGGATGTTCTCGGGCTATCAGCTGGATTAGTAAATTCCATTTCTATTCAGAGTATTGCCGAGTCGGAGTACATATGTGTATATATGTGTTATATGTGTTATGGGTACGTTGGAGCCCTGTCCCGACCTATGTTATGGTATCTTGGTTCATGTTAGAGACTTTGTAGACAGTGTTTTGGGTATGGTGGGTCGAGATGTCGACAGTGTATAGCAGTCAGGTAGATCAGCACATTCATATGATTAAGCGTCCAAGCATATTGTTCTTGAATTTCCTAAGTCCTGAAAGGGTATGTACCGGGTTTCCCATTTCCATACATTTCTTGATTGACTCCAAGTCCCGAAGGGGGTGTATGATTAGGATGACTAGAGAGTCATTCCGAAGGGAATTTCGAGTTTTATAAGTTTTGTCATGCATTATATATATATATATATATATATATATATATATATATATATATATATATATATATATATATACACACACATATTTATATACTTAAGTATCATGATTTAATGGGGAAGGGGAAAGGGCTATGGCGTTATATACGCAAACCACCTGATCAGCTGGTATATGATGATTATGATGCCCAAAGGGGCCTATATGATATGATGCCCGACGTGGCGAAGCTTGAAGGAGCGAATGGGTAAAGGTTCATAGACATATATATATGTTTTAAAAAGTACATTATGCATATTCATGATCCTTAGCGACAGTCACAGGTCCAAGTTGACTCCTACATTCATCTTATCCTTTGAGTCTTGATATGTTGTTTCATTTCTGCCTTACATACACGGTACATTATTCGTATTGACATCCCTTTGCTCGGGGGCGCTGTGTTTCATGCCACACAGGTGCAGATAGATGAGTAGAGGAAACTCACCATAGGATGTTCTCGGGCTATCAGCTGGATTGGTGAATTCCATTTCTATTCAGAGTATTGCCGAGTCGGAGTACATATGTTATATCCCGTATTTTTGAACGTCATATTATTAACTGAGGTGGGGCCCACACGTCAATATTTTTTTGGGACACGTGACAAGTTATATGAATCGCATGTGTAAAGTAAAACACAACTTGTGAAGGGCCTTGGGGCCAAATCAAAGTGGAAGCCCTCCAAACGAATTCTTTAAGAAAACGTTTTCGGATGACCTGACTTGGAGGGGCAAAAACAGCATTATAAGTCTGGAATTTGGGAAAACGCCCAGCAGTAAAAGTTGTAGATAATTGAAATAGATTTCCAACGGTAGGTCGTGGGCCTATAGGTGACATCGGGATAAGGAGATATGAACATTTTAAGGCGGAAAGGTCAAGCTGGGCAATGAAATGGGCCCAACCCGATTCCAATCCGGGTCAGGCCCATTTCCTTGTTATTTAAGGGAGGTTTCAGCCTCCTCCTCCACATTTTCAGATCAGAAAAGATCCAGAAAATTCTATAGAGAGAGAGGGAGGAAAGACTTAGAGAGATAAATAAAGTTTGATCAAAATCTGAGCCCCGAATCCCGAAGCCCATGAAGAGAAAAGTGTTCTACGTCGCGTTGCCTTCGATTTGAGCTAAAAATCAACTAAAAATAAGAGGGTGGACGTGGTAGCTGTGCACTTAAGGTATGATTAAGGCTCTTTTTCATTGCCAACAAGTTTATTTAAAGTTTCAACGGAATAGAACGGGAAATAGCGATATAAATTCGTCCGTTGGCATTGAAATTGATTGTAGAAGATTATGTCATTTTAATATGATTTTATGATATTATGGAAATGAAGTTGTTAAGATGTGAATTATAATTATGGTTGATGAAATTGGAAGGTGGAAATATGTTATGAATATGTATGTTGAAGATTTGAAGTTTTGGATGGATTATGGTTTGGTGGAAAATTTGTATATTTTGTATATCATGTGAATATTGTATAGAAATGATATGAAATACTTCCAAATCACATTGTAATGGTCTTGATTAATGATGAATATGGAAATGTTGATACTAGTTTGGGTTTGTGAAGTTGAAGTGGAAGTTGTTTGACCATGTGGAAAACAAGGCTAGTTATGCCATACTATGTGTTTTGTAATGCTTGTTGTTGTTAGTGATGTTGTTGTTGGGTTGCTGTGTTGATATATTAAGCCGCGCTAAGTCTCGGGGATGTCATATATATAGGGGAAATGTTGCCGAAATTTCGGTAGGCAATTATGTGATTAAGCTTAGATTCTCGAAAAGCTTGAAATTGACAATTGGTAAACATGACCATTTGTAGATTCTGGACGAAATTGGAATTGAAGCCAAGCGAGCGTAAGGCGCAATCGAGGTATTTAAAGTCTTCCCCTTTGTTCTTTGGCATGTCCTAGATGTACTAGGTCAAGATCGGAGCCTCGGGGGCGATTCTGCTCATAGAAACTCGTGATTAATTTTTGATACTATTCATTCAATTCAATTGAATTTCAAAAGGCGCATTTTGCTAGAAAAGTGGTTAAACCTCCATAACTTGTACAAATGTAACCCGATCACTATGAAACCTTCCTGGATGACTCCGTAGAGTCTAATGGGCGTGATTCTTGTCCGCCGTCTCGACTTGGCCCGAGGTGGGCCCGCTATTCCCCGATGCCTCTCTTATTGTTCTGTCTGTCTTATTCCCATACGATAAGTCGAGGAAACTTATGGCTATTGTTCCGACTACTAAACGGGAGTTATTTTAATGAACCTGAATTGATTTAATGTTCATGGAAATAATTACGGGGACAGAAACCCTGATATAAATTCTGTATGGCTTTAGCCAATGTACTCGTGTCCGGAGCTCGCAGGTAGCTCCTGGTTATTATGTTGTTTACTATACGATAGGTGCTATGACCACCTTTATGAGCTTTATAAAATATGTTTTTGACATCTAAAACGTTTTGAAAATATTACCCTGATATTTTGGATAAACTACTTACCTCCCGTACTTACTGATATACGATTTTGGTATACCTGAATCTTGTGTGATGTATGATCCTGGCGTGTGTGATTATGTTGGGAAAGTGATAATTTGGCATTCTGTATGGTTGTTTTCTGTTTTACCGAGTCCCGGGCCGGTTATGTGAATATGCGCATATGTAATATTGGCCGCTGGACCCTCGACCGCGGCGTGTCCGACATTGACAGCTGGACCCTTGACCGCGTCATGCCGGACGTGTGGCATTGACTACTGGACCCTTGACCGCGTCTGCTGCACTTGTGATTGTGCCTGACATAGACCGCTGGACCCTTGACCGCGGTATGTCAAATGTGTGATTGTGACCGCTGGACCCTCGACGGCGGTATGTGTTATTGTAACCGCTGGACTTTTGGTCGCGGTATGTGTGATTATAACCGCTGGACCCTTGGCCGCGGTACGTGTGATAGTGACCGCTGGGTACTTGGCCGCGGTATGCGTGGTAGCGACCGCTGGACTTATGGCCGCGGAAATTGTGCGTTGATTCCTTTATATGTGTGAAACAAAAATGTTGTTCAAAAGAAAGTAAAACATTTTGACATTCTAACTGCCGTATTTGCCTGCTGGAACCTCTTGGGTATGACTTGTGCACTAGAGGCGACCCTGTGGCGACCTGGTTATTCGTGCACACCCCAGTGCACTCTCCATTGCGCCCCTCACTAAAGGGACGAAACCTGAGGTAAATATATACTACCTGTGCTTGTGTAAGTTTATGATTCTGCATGCATGGTTCTGCCTGTTACATTTCTGGACAGCGGATTCGGAGAATGATTCTGTTGGTGTTGCTTCTGCATGATTGAGCCGGACTATGCTTCAGTCGGCTATAGTTCTACACCCCTAGCTTCGGTTGCGGGTATGTCAGTAGCACTCTGTGCCCCGATCCGCACGATGATCCTGCCAGTTAGGCTTTGTACCTCTGTTTCATATCACGATTCAGACGGCTACACCCCGTGCTTATGATATATATCGTGGTCCTGGCCACACACTCTGTATTTCCGTTTCGGACTTGGATCCGATACTACCTGTTCTATTCCTATACTTCTGGCTCGGTTTTGCTTATATTGTTATATTTCCGCTTTACATACTCGGTACATTTCCGTACTGACCCCCTGTTCTTCGGGGGCTGCGTTTCATGCCGCGCAGGTACTCCCAGTTGAGTTGAGGACAGATGGAAGATGTTCCAGTGCAGATGGCAAGCTCCATTTGTTCCCGGAGTGCTGCCGAGTCAGATTCTGTATGTTATGCTTTTGGGATCTTATTAGAGACTTTGCAGACAGTGTCGTGGGTATTGGTTGTCGGTCTGTGTACGTAATGAATTTTGTATGATCACAAGTTTGTTCGGCTTGAAAGCCACGAGAAAGAATATTTCTGAAAGAAAAGTTTTGCTATGTACTTTATTATTTGTTTTAAAGAAAAAAAAAGAGTTGACGTGATTTTATGTGCAGCGAGAGTCTGAGGGTTCGCTCGGCCCTAAGTAAGGGTCGGGTGCCCATCACACCCCAGCGAGGTCGGGGTGTGACATGTAGGGTGGAAAACAACTCGCTACCACCTTTGGGAAAAAATTTGGATTAAACTTCCCCTTTGGTCTTCTTTGTCGCGTTGAAGATATGAAATTGCTCAAGAACGTGAAGAACACCCAAATTTCAAATCAACTCCAATTCAACCCGTTTTTCCTCCAAATTGCAGATCTAGGCTCCTAATGAGTAGGAGAACAAAACCCAATAGTAATTAGGACCAATTAAACCCTCAATCAACAAACCCACTTGAATTCTTTTAAGCTTTAAAGGACCTTCAATGGTGAAAACCTCAAAACTCTTCCAAACACCATCAAATTTCGTATTCAAGGGTTTTCCGCATCAACAAACTCATATCTAACATCAAAATCAACAAACAACAACTAATTTTTGGATTATTTTTTTTACGTCTGTAGATCAAGGATGAAGAATAGATGGAACAATTCATCTACCTTGCTCTGATACCAAATGATAGGATCCTAATTGGAAACTCTAAGAAAATCAATCAAACAAAGCGGAAATTAAAAGGATAGATTAGAATTGGGGATAAGAAGATTAGAGGATAGAAGGAAGACCCAAAGGATAGTAAATATACAAACAAACTTAGTTATATGAAACCTAAATCCTTCCAATTGGATTCAACCCTAAGAACCTATACTATTTGAATTTCAAAGGAAGACTCTAATTTGAATCCACAAATGAGCAATCCTATGTAAACCCAATGGAAATGTAATTCAAGTAGCAACTAAGAAATCACACTTAGTTAAGTAACCAAACAAACTATATTAGCAACTAAACAATCTCTCAAATGAGTTTTTCATCCATATTCAAGTTAAGGTTCAAATGAAAGACTAAATACTCTATTTATACTAAGTCTCTTACAACAAAGGCCCTAAAGTGGCTCTTTGCGAAAATAACCCCACATGGGCCTTCAATTGCATCCAATGGCCCAATGCTTGCAATTATGACCTCCATTTGCAATCTTAGCCTTGAATTAGATTCTTAGCCAAGATTTGCACCCTTTAGCCATAATATGCACTTCTAGCCGCTTTGGGATCCTAGCCACTTTGAGTAGTAGCCTCCTCATCCACTTGCCCAGCTATCTTCCAAAAGCCATATGATCTCTTATATGGGTCCACAAGAGGCTCTGACGTCCTTCTTAGCATCCTTGAGCCATTTGTGCCATTGATGGCCTTTAGGATCATATCAAAGAAGGAGGTAGAACTCAAGTATGTGAAATCTCACGATCAAGTTGCAGACATCTTTACAAAACCTCTCAAGTTTGAAGATTTTCAGAGATTGAGATCAGCCGTGGAATGAAAAGAAAAAAATCAAAATTGAGAGATTTGTGGGACCAATAAAAAACAAATAAAAGAAAATGAAAAAGTAAACATTGGCAACAAGAAATAAAAGAAAAAGAAAAAGAAAAAAAAGATATGAAAGATTTGGGGCTTTGGGCGGTGGAACAAGTTGCAAAGTAATTTGCATATTCAAGTTGCCAAATTGGCAAAGTTACGTTGCAGAACCAACTTTTAATTGGTTAAGAGGAGCAACAAATTTGCTATAAAAGGGAGCATTAGTACGTTCATTTCTTCACACCAAAACAAAGAGTAATACGGAGAGAGTTGAGAGCAGTTCACAGACTATGATAGAAAATAATCTGTAAAGAAAAATAGAGTGTGTGAGCAAGTGCTATAGTGAGGTGTTCGAAAATAAAGAGTGTTATTTTCTTTTGAGTGTGATAGAGTCTTTTTGAGACTATCAAGTTGTAATATTTCTCATTATAGTGGTATTGTACTGCTCCTCTCGTGTATTGTATTTTTATCCTGTTAAAAGGTTTTGGTGTCCGTGTTATTCTCTTATTCTTGCTACTTAATGTGGATATTATTCCTGGGTGGGATTATTATTTCGCAACATATATAGCTGCCAGAACTTAGCTCCTTGGCTTTAGCCCAGTTCCTTTGTTTATAGAGCTGACTTCGTTTTTTTGTTCTCTCTATTGTACCACTTGCATCTTCTTGATGCCGTAAATGAAATTCTCTTACTTACGTAAAAAAAATTAAGAAAACTAATAAAAACATAAATTGTTTCAAACAATACGAAACGCCTACTGGTTATGTTCACAGTTTTGATCACTGCTTTGTCCTTTGCTCCTTTAGAAACATCTCAAACCAAAATGAGAGCCTAGCCACCTAATGCCTCAAATTTGTCAAAAATATTACGATTAACAATCAGTGTATTTATCCTATTAAGCCACTAAGAAGGAAATTTAAAGTTTATATCAACTACAAAATGGAGAAATGAACAAGCATGAAACCATCAGTAATCAAAAGACAGTGCCAAAACTAATACAGTTACCAACATGCATGTGAAAATCCAGCAAAACAATGTCCAAAAGAACAGAAATAACTGCCAGATAACTACCAAACTCCCATTAGCAATAACAGGGTGCATTTTTTATTTTTTTTCAAAAACAAGGATAGCGACAAGAACAGAACAAAATAAAGTACAGCCCAGAGACAATAAAAGGGCAGGGCAGGGCAGTCCGGTGCACGAAGCATCCCTCATTAGCAGGGTTCAGGAAAAGGCTGCGTACCCCAAGGGGTGTGATGTAGAAAATCTACCCTAATGCAAGCATCAGTGGTTGCTTCCACGGCTCGAACCCGTGACCTATAGGTCACACAGAGGTAACATGGAATTCAAATTGAGAAATTTCAAGAAATTGAAAAAAAATTACTCAACTACAGATTCATGCATGTTTGAATCTGTGAGCACACCAAGCAAGAGGAGACAATACTCATATGGAACTCACAGGTAAGGGGAGTAGTAAAAGCAACAAAACCAAGCACAATCTGATCCACAAGTCTACATTAGTTGTATGCTTCTGAAAAAGGTGAGGCTCAATTGTAACAATTGAGAGGTTTGGATCAGGTCTAAAGATAGCAGCTTAATCGATTTTGTCACGACCCAACCCCGTAGGCCGCGACTAGTGTCCGTGCTGGACACCCAAACGTACCCGATAACCCAAACCAGCATATTAGCAGAATATATCAATATAAAAGTCAGTTGACGTTACTAGTTATCACCGATGAACAGATATAGCACGAGTAAGCCGATAAGGCTATCACAGATCATATCAACCCAAAACATATACAGAACCCACATGTATATCTACAAACCTCTACAGAACATGACAGAATCATAAGACGGGACAGGGCCCCGTCATACCCCTGAATAGCATACATATGTACAACAGCAGCATACTGTACCAAGGTATAGGCTCTGGACAAAAAAGCGCTCCAAAATAGCAGAGTATAGTCCTAAGCAGGCGGATCAGCAAAACTGTCGTCTGAACCTGCGCGGCATGAAAATGCAGCCCCCGAAGAAAGGGGGTCAGTACGAAATATGTACTGAGTATGTAAAGCACGGAACGTAGTAAACAAAGTCATAATCGAAGCAGAAGATACAGAAAATGAACTGAATATCCAAATTAGCAAAATGCTGATCATATAGCATAAATAGTATTCGCTGAAAACATATGTCGTACCTGGTCCCATTACGGAACAAGATCATAACCGAAACAGAACTTACAGAGGAGTGAGTGTAACATCCGAAGTATCAAATGCATATTTTCAAAACATGAGGAGTGTGTACAGAAACATATACCATATCATATCCGACCCCTGCCAAGGGACTCGGCAAACAGAACGTGGTCACCCCCCGACGCTGGTGCCACAACACATAAGGAGCAGAATAGGGGATAACCCCGTAACATAACATATCATATCAGATGGCCATATCAGATCATATCATATCAGAATGTGTGTACATGGCACAACATACTCCACAACCCATGTACATATATACCTGCCCCCTCACATTGAGGCACGGCGAACAATGCAGTGGAAGTCGCTTGAGAACATATCCTGGCCCGGGCTCAGTGTGGGAAACATTGAGGCATCCACGAATGGAGTAGTGAGAAACTAAATGCAATAAGAATACCTTATATATTTCCAGAGACTCAATGAGGCATATCAAATGACGAATCAAACCAATAAAATCGGACGGAAGCACAATAAGTGAATTTCGAATGTCATAATGGATTACAGAAGTATAATCTTTCTAAGTTCGTTTCCAAGTTCCGAAACAGTTTTACAAGACTTAATGGAATATTTAAAAAAAGTTTTATTTAGTAATTACAAGAGTGGTTAAAAACATTTCTTTAAAAAAAACACTCGAAGACAAGTCATAACCACTAAAAGGGTAAAATCGGAAATAGTGGGCCCACCTCGGGACAAACGAAGCGGTGGGCTCAAATTACGTATTTTAAGCTTATAAAGTCACCTACGAAGGTTCTGGGGACATTCCATAATTTTCTAGACAATTTGCGAAACTTTGCACAATTCTTTCAATAAAGCATACTTATAGGGTTCAATTCCATTGAATGAAAAAGGAGTATTTTCAAATGCGGATTCCGATGAGCAGAATACTTTCCGAGGCTCAAATCCAATCCTAGTACACCTAGGACATGCCAAAAGAAGAATCGGGATAGCCTTACATACCTTTTTCGCCCTTTTCGCTAGTCCAAATTCAATTCCCGTTTCCTTCAAAATCTACAATTGATCACAATTACCAAATATCAACTTCAAGCCTTTAAGAATTCAATCTTAATTCATACTTGTCTACGAAAATTTGGGCAGCATCTCCCCTATACATATAGCATCCCCGAGAATTTAACTCGGCCAAAATAATTCAACAACAACCCAACAACAACACCAACAACAACAACAATCACTACACAACACAATATAACATAACTAGTCCTCTTTCCAACATAGTGCAATAACTTTCATTCCAACTTCACATTTCCAAACCAATCTCAATGTTTTTACATTCATTACTAATCAAGATCATTACAATATAATTCGGAAGCATTTCATATCATTTCTTCAAAATATTCACAAGATATACAAAATATACAAACTTTCCACCAAAACCATAATCCATCCAAAACTTCTAATCTTCAATCTACATATTCATAACATATTTCCATCTTCCAATTTCATCAACCATAATCATAATTTACATCTTAACAACTTCATTTTCACAATTACAAAATTATTCTAAGGTGACATAATCTTCTACATTCCAACTTCAACCAAAATTCATTCAACTTTCATTCCCAATATAATTTCCATCATAACCACAACTAGAATACAACATAAAATTCAACTCATATCATATATACAACAATATACACACACGGCTACATACATATATACATACCCCCACTTTGCAAACTTTCTTATTTCCATAATTTCTACTCATTTCCATATACTACAACATAAACCAACCTTCATAACATAGTAAGGAGGGATAAATTCTTACCTTTTCTCTTCAACTTCTTCACTTAACCCAAGTGTGAGATTGATGAAACAAGTGCTCTATTCTCCCAAACAATTGCATCAAGTTGTAGAGGACCCTTAATATAGTAGGAAAGCTACAAGACAATAATTTTTGGATCAAGATTTGGAGGGTTGATTTTTCTATGGCCAAACCCGAAATGGTCCTTTTTTTTGCTCTTGTTTTGTTTGTTCTTTCTCCTTCTAAGTTTCTTGAATCATCTAAGGGATAATGATCCCTTTATAATTAATTTGCCACATGGAAATTAATTAATTTGGTGGGCTTGGACCAGGTATGGCCGGCCACCCTCTCACCTTGGGCCTAAATTTTTCTTTTCATATTTTTGGGCCAACTCGGTTGGTCCCGAGTTGGGCCTAGCCCACTGACCTTTCGACCTTAAAACGTCCATATCTCCGTGTACCGACGTCACCTGGGAACCCACGACCTATGGATGGAAAGCTAATTCAATTATATACAACTTCTATTTCTTGGTATGTTTCCAAATTCCAAACTTATAATACCGTTTTTGCCCCCCAAAGTCAGGTCACCCGAAAACGTTTTCTTAAAAATACTCGTTTGGAGGACTTCCACTTTTATTTGGCCCAAGGATCCTTCTTGAGTTGTGTTTAACTTCACATATGTGATTCATATAATTTGTCACATGTCCCAAAAAAAAAATCTTGACGTGTGGGCCCCACCTCAACTTACAATTAATCCGACGTTCAAAAATACGGGATGTAACAGATTTTATATTCTTATTTTATTTTCACTTTATGTACTTAGTGTCCTAAGTTTGTCTAATGTCGTTCCGGTCCTTTTGTATTTACTTTTTAGTCCCTAAAGCTGGTCACAGCTGTAGTTGCCACGTTTTGGGCTGGTTAGATTGTTTAGGGTCTTTGTTAAATACCTTGTATTCCCATTTTGCCAAGACATATTGAATGAAATCCTAAATTTTTATCTGCATTTTCCTTTCTTCTTCTCTTTAGTTTCTCTTAGTTAACATTAATGGCTATTCCCACTTGGGAATCGCTACATCAATACAAATGAAACAAGGAAGAGTAGAGCAGCAGAAGCAAGCAATCCAAAGCACTATCAGAACATAAGGACAAACCATTGCAGGAAATATCAGTAAACGCAGGAAACTTAGTTCGTTTATGGAAGAGATAATAACCATACTCGCAGCAGAATGTAATGGGAGTAGTAGCTGTAAAGGAGTTAACTAAATATACCAAGATCCCCTAATTGACTAGTTAGCTTAACGAGTTTGTTAGTGTACAGTTAATTAAGTGGTTAGTTGGCTAATAGTTAGTTAGCACAGTAACAACTGTATATAACTATCTCCTTATTGTACATAGTAGACACACCGATCAATACAATGAAATTCAGTTCTTCTCTCCTCTCCACCTTGAGACCCTCACTCAGAGGCGAATCTAGAATTTAAACTTTACGGGTTTAAATTCGTAATTCTACCACCTTCATCGAATTTACTGGGTTCAGAATCTATGTTTATACATATTTAGTGGATTTTTTTAACACATATAGATAACCTAAGCCAAAACCTATGGGTTCAGATGAACACATAGCTTATTCATTTGATACGCCCCTGTCCCCACTGCCATTTCTAATATAATAGAAATATAGAAATTTTAACTATAAATGGGGTGTCTATGTAATTATGCAGTAATGCATATTGACAAATAGATAGTGAAAGATCAAAGTTATACAGTGGAGCTTAAAGTCACGTGTTGAAGATAAATTATGGTGCAATAAATATTATTACGCAATATTTCAACCAACATCTCATGGTTATATGTCCACAATAAGAGAGTCTTAAAGGTAGGAAAATAAAATAAAATTTAAGGAAAACTTAATTTAGGCGGTAGCGGAGCGGGTTGAAAATAATTGGTATGCTGTACGGGGCGGTGCAGGTTGAGTCTTAGCGGGTTAGCCTGAACCTGCATCGAGCCGCCTGCTATAACTTCAATAAATCATTAAGAGCTTTATGTAGCAGAAAAGATGAAATTTATACTCCTTTTGTTCAGCTTCTACCCTTTATTCCATATATTTAGTTGACCGGCAAGATCAACCAGTGTATACACAAGCAGCAAAACAGCTTAGGTGGCACGCTTGAGGAATACTTGTACACTAGATTACCTTTCTTATCCAATTGCGGAAGCCTGGGCTTGTAAAAATATAACGATTAAGCAGTCATCACCCATAAATCTGAGACAAAGACCTTGTTCAATACTTTTACAGTGCATAGAAATGCCTTATCATTTAAAATGCTTGATTTTTAATTGTAAATCAACTTTCCAATGTTTAGCAAATTGAATGAACTTTCTAATAAAGATTCAAGACACCAACTTGCAGAACTGTAAAATAAATGTGGGGCGGGGGTGAGCCCGGTGCACTATGCTCCAGCTATGCGCAGGGTCCGGGGAAGGCCGGACCACAAGAGTCTATTGTACGCGGCTTTACCCTACATTTCAGTAAGAGGTTCGAATCCGTGACCTCCTGGTCACATGGCAACAACTGTCAACTTTTTAAATCCTGGGCATCCTTAACTAAATTTTTTCAGGTTAGCAGCTGTAGGTTAGGCTTCAGTAAGTAAATTCAGGAATTCAGCAGAAGCAATCAAAAGCTAGCTCGGTCACAACCGAAGGAATGTCACCAATCTTGCCATGTACCCCTAGAATCAGTAGCTGGTGTTTTGATTGTACCAAGGGGTTCAGTGTCTGATTTATAGAGGGTTAGAGCAATCCAAGTAGTATTAACATAAAGTCAAATCTTTGAGCAGGATGCAAGGTACATGACCATTTCAAAGAAATAATAAAAAGAGGATAATCTATTGATTGAAGAAACTGAAATACACATCATACCAGTCAAATTGAAATCTAAAAGAGAATAATGTACTTCCTCCATTCTTTTAAAATGCATGTCATACCAGTCAAATCTGCAATAGAGTCAAGACTAATAGTTATTTTCTTACCAATTGGCTGGCAACTTTCCATAAAGAATTTACCCATGAATTGCTTGTTTGTAACTTTCTTTTTTTCTTTTTGAGAAAAGGTTAATTTAAAACGTATGTTTATACCACAACTTTTTTTCTGAGAAATAAAATAAAGAAAGAAAAGCATGTTTGTAACTCTTGACAAACTTAAATATCTAAGTAACAAACATCTCTCTATTGTTTTACTTTTTAAGGGTTCGAACCCGTGATGTGCGGCTAACCTACACATCACATGTATTGCAGATAAAAATTTAGGATTTCATTCAATATGCTTTTATACAACATCATTGAGTATGCCCATATTTACAAGCCGACAAGGCCACCAAAATGATATATAAAATGTGAACCAATAAGACTACGGGATACCTAGCTATACACATCTGTCTACGAGGCTTTATGAAGAGTATGTAATATCATAAAGACGGGACAGGACCCCGCCATGCCCAAATATGTACACAAAAAGAATAATACCAACTATTGCGGCTCCGGATCAAAAGGAGCACTGCTATGCTATCACTGACGAAGTAGCCAAAAGGTCTGGTCTGTCTCCCTATCTACCTGCGAGCATGAACGCAGCGTCCACAAACAAAAGAACGTCAGTACGAACAATGTACTGAGTATATAAGGCATGAATAGTAACGTGATGAGAGCATGAAGATAACATAAGATAAAGTAAGCAATTTATACTTCATACACTTCTTAAGACGTTTGTCATGAAAAATTAACCTTTCTCTAAAGGAAACATTTCATAAATATACATATACTATACCGTACCCGACCTTGTAGGATCGGTATCACCCATACCTGACCATATAAGGCTCGATATTGTCCATACCCAACTGCAGTGGTGCGCGCAATAGATATCATACCCGGCTATATAAGCTTAGTATCATAAAATAGCGATATACATATATGACATACATGAGTATCCGAAAGAAACATTACAACTCTGTCGGGGTGACATAAAGTCAGTAATCTGTCGGGGTGACATAAAGTCAGTAAACCCCCGATTTCTATTATGGAATTACCATCCTCGTCATTATCATTATCATCATCACTATGAAGAACTTTTATCAATAATATCTTAAGAATCTTGAAAGACATGAAATTCTAGCATTTCTAGTATTAGGACATTTTGGATATCTTAAATGGATTCACAATAAGGAAATCATGCCTTTAGAAAGAAGGGTTAGCCTTACATACCTTTACGACTTCTTAACTACTTAACGTTCTCCTCCAAAGTCCAAAAAATCTACATTTAAGAGGATTCACACTAAGGTTAAGTCTTAAAAACACTTCTAAGTTCAAACTAGTGCAATTAACGAGCTACCGAAATTTGGGCAGCATTTGCCCTATTTTGTCAACTTCCACCATATCACAACACAACTTTCAAACAACAATAACAACATCCACAATATCTTAATCAAAAATTTAGATGCAATTTAATCTCAAATTTAGAAGCAATTTAATCTCAAATTTGTCCAAAATCCCTTTTCAAATTCATCACATAGTCATCTTCTTCATTCCAATACTTTATGACATCTCCACTTTAATTCTTTTCCTTTCCAAGAGTTACTAAACCTTTATATTAACTCAATCATGTAAATAATAGGAAGAACCTACCTTATTATAGAATTACTTCACCTTCCCCAACTCCTTTCAAAACCAAGTTTATCACAACTTTGAAGAGAAGCAAGAACAATCACCTTCCACGGATTCTCTTTGGGTTTTGATGTTGATCTTCTCTTTTGAAGACATGGAAAGGTTTGGAGTGTTATGGAACCTTCATAAACTCCCAAGAACTCTCTAGAAGTGTGTCATGACCCGCCTAGGGGGCCATGACAGGTATCTGGAGCTGACTACCGAGCACCACTTATGCTAATCATCATACTCATCTTGAATACATTTATTATTCTCAACACAACTATCCATAAAGAAACCTTTTTCACTTCCAAAACATATCTACATTAATGTTCATAAGCCCCTCGGGCTATCAAAATAATATGAAAATATACAATGTGATCATCACAGGACATCTACTACCCACACATACGTATTTACGAGCCTCTACTGGAGTACTAAACATAAAGACGGGACAGGACCCCGTCGTGCCCAAATATATACACAAAATAACATATCAAAAGTAGCACCTCCGGAATAATGGAGTGCTCCTGTAAGTCTACTGATCTGCTCCTGTGAATCTGGGTCACCTCCCTGTCTACCTGTAGGTATGAACACAGCATCCACAAAATAAAGGACGTCAGTACGATAAATGTACTGAGTATGTAAGGCATGAATAATACTAACATAATAAAGGAATCATGAAACATGAGGTGAGGATATAACCTGCTTAACCTTTTAAAGAAGACACATATTATGCATATCATAAATACCATCATCATTAACCCGTGTCCGGGTAACCATCGCACGCCGCCCACTAGTGGTGTCATGTCCGGACATCTAGACACGGTGTAACCATATGCAGCCCGCCTTAGCGGTGACATGCCCGACCATCTAGGCACAGTGTAATCGTATGCAGCCCGCCTTAGCGGTAATATGCCCGGCCATCTAGGCACGGTATAATCGTGTGCAGCCAGCCTTAGCGGTGACATGCCCGGCCATCTAGGCACGGTGTAATATCATTATCATACACTTATCATAAAGCATGCATAAAAGCTCAAGGACAAACTATAACTCTATCGGGGTGATCATGATCATCATACCTCACCTTGAAGGAACTAGCATCATAAGGTGAGTGTAACAACAATGAGCCACATTAAAGGATCATTAGCTTATTGGGACTATCATATCATTATCATATTCGTACATATCTCTTATATTTATCTCATGAGAAGCTCTTTATAAATATAGACTCATAGTTCCCGGAATGTAAGAAGGTCATGGAGGATAAAGAAAATCATGTCATAGGATTCATGCCTTAGAAAAGAAGGGACTAGCCTTACATACCTTTGTATCTCTTCAACTCTATCGTCTAATTGCATGCCTCTCAAGCTTGTGATTCTACCTTCAAGGGATTTCGTACTAAGATTAGATAATTAAAGACATACTTAGGCTTAAGCTAAAGCTACTGAAAATTGGGTAACATCTCCTTTATTTAGATGACTTCCTCCACATAATAAACAACTCCCAACATCAATAATAACACCCACAATATCTTAATCAACAACTTCATCAAGTTAGACATTATTAAATCCTCAACATTCCCTATCAAATCCTTCATAAACCTAGATATGGCACCATACCATATCAATCCTCATACAATGCCTTTACAACATCTTTAATACTATTCATAGCAAGATTATACTCATTACATATCAAGAACTATGATTTAAGTCAAGTCATGATTCAACAATATTTCTAATTTCATGTTTGTACTCCATATTCTCCTCTTTTCCATAATCCAAGTTTTTCAACCTCTCAATACTCTTAATAACATGAATTGAACATAGAAATCACCTTGGAATGGACTTTAGATGAGAATACTCCACTTGGAGAAAACCCTACTTCAACACAAAAGTGTGTCTTAATCTCCACAAACCCTAGTGAGCATTCATACACTAGATTCTACTAATTCTTGGTGATTACTCCTTGATTTCCCTTGGATATATGATAATATAATGAGAGAATTTTTATAGAACCTTCAAGACTTGGAGAGAAAATAAAATCTGAAATTTTGGGGTGTGACTCGTCTATTTATAGCTAGAACTGGAATGTTCCAGATAAGTGGTTCGACGAGCGGGTCGACGGTCACGTCGACATGTTGACGGTCCGTCGACTTGCTCCGTCGACCTACTTCTGTAGATCAGAAGTTGCAGATCCATATTGACGGCGGCGATCGACGGCCCGTCGACGTGTCTACGGTCCGTCAACATGTCTCGTCGATCAGTTTCTGCAGGTTAGAATTCTCAGATCATAACGACGGTGCACGTTGACGGGCCGTCGACATGGTCAACGGTCCGTCAATAATGTCTGGTGTCTGCATATTTCCCTGAGTCTGCTCAGCCTGTGTCGGTTCAATCCATTCAACTTCTAATCCTGTAATATACCTGGAATACCTGCTAGTACCTCCATGCACGGGGTAAAATACTTATCATCCTAATACTCGGGCACAAATCTCCATTTCAGGGCATACCCAACTAAGAAGCCGTAAGTTTTTCCTACCATGAAATCGAGAGGTGCAACACTCTTCCCCCCTTTTTAAAAACATTCGTCCTCGAATGTTAAGTTCTTGGGAATCCTACAAAAATTTCGCCAGAGTTTCTCCTGTAATATGGCGCTATCGTACCGTCACAACAGCCCACAATAACATCGCCTCACAGGGCTACACCACAATAGTAAGAAAATATGATCACACACGACCAAAGGCATTAAAAGAAAGCATCACATACCTTATTATAATGGCATCTCATCTTGAATGTCCTCCAGGGGTGGAAACAATTGCGGGTACTTGGACTTCATATTTCTTCCGCTTTCCAAGTCATTTCCTCTCGATTATTGTTCTGCCACAAGACTTTAACTGAGGCTACCTCTTTATTTTTAAGCCTCCGTACTTTCCTATCTAGTATAGCAACCGGTACCTCTTCATAAGACAACTTTTCTGTAACTTGAACATCCGCTACTGGCACAATTCTAGTAGGATCTCCGATGCACTTACGGAGCATTGATATGTGAAAAACTGGATGGACTAATTCGAGTTCCGAAGGCAGGTCCAGTTAATAAGCTACTTGGCCTATCTTGCGGATAATCTTATAAGGTCCAATGTACCGAGGACTTAGCTTTCCCTTCTTACCAAATCTCATCACGCCTTTTATTGGTGATACCTTTAGAAATACTCAATCATCAACTTGGAATTCTAGGTCTCACCGACGGTTGTCCGCATAAGATTTCTGGTGACTTTGGGTTGTCAATAGTCGATCTCAGATAATCTTGACCTTTTCCACCGCTTGTTGAATCAACTCAGGGCCTATTAGCTGTACCTCTCCTACTTTAAACCACCCAATTGGGGACCTACACTTTCTTCCCTATAGAGCTTCATACGGGGCCATTTGAATACTGGAATGATAGCTGTTGTTGTATGCGAACTCAATGAGAGGTAAGTGGTCATCCCAACTACCACTGAAATCTAGCACACATGCCCGTAACATATCTTCAAAGGTATGAATAGTGCGTTCGGCTTGCCCATTGGTTTGTGGATGAAACACGTTGCTAAGCCTTACCTGAGTACCCAAACTTCTTGGAAGGACTTCCAGAATTTGGCTGTAAATTGTGCTCCTCTATCCGTGATAATAGATATCGGGACACCATGGAGTCGCACTATCTCCTTAAGATATAACCTTGCATAATCTTCCGCCGAATATGTGGTTCTAACTAGAAGAAAAATGAACTAATTTCGTGAGTCTATCCACGATCACCCATATTGAGTCATATTTGCTTCGGGAACGAGGTAACCCTACAATGAAATCCATGTTAATCATTTCCCATTTCCAAGTTGGGATTTCCATTGCTTGCAATAATCCCCCTGGCTTTTGATGCTGGATTTCACTTGTTGGAAATTTGGAAATTGAGCTACAACTTCTGCTATGTCCTTCTTCATTCCATTCCACCAATACACTAGCTTAAGACCGTGATACATCTTTGTCGCCCCTGGGTGAATAGAATACCGAGAGTAGTGAGCTTCTTCTAGAATCCGAAGACGTAGTCCTACAACATTTGGGACACATAGCCTGTCTCGGTATCTAAGAACTCCATCCGTGGAAACTTCAAATGGCAACTTCTCTTTCCCATGAAATGTTTCTCTATAGTGGCTCAACTGAGGGTCTTCATATTGGCGCTCTCTCACCTCCATATCTAAGGATGAAATAGTTGGGTTGTGAATACTAATTCCTGCATTGCCTGAATCAATTAGGCGAACTCCAAGGCTGGCTAGTTGGTGGAGCTCACAAATTAATTCTTTCTTCTCCGAAGGAACCTCACATAGACTTCTCATTCATTTGCGTCTAAGTGCATCAGCTACTACATTCGCCTTTTCGGGGTGGTATAAGATACTTACATCATAATCTTTCAGTAATTCCAACCACCGTCTCTGCTGATGATTCAACTTTTCTACTTGAAAATATATTGAAGATTCTTGTGATCTGTATAAATATCAACATGCACACCATACAAGTAATGCCTCCACATTTTTAGTGCATGAATAACCGCGGTCAATTCAAGATCATGAGTCAGATAGTTCTTTTCATGCTTCCGCAACTTCCTTGAAGCATAGGCAATGACCTTACCGTGATACATCAACACACAGCCTAACCCAACACCAGCGGCATCACAATACACAACATAACCATCTGGCCCTTCTGGGAGTGTCAGAACTGGGGCTGAAGTCAATTTATTCTTCAATTCCTGGAAACTACATTCACAAGCATCAGTCCATTGAAATTTCGCTGATTTATAAGTTAGCTTTGTCAATGGTGCTGAAATAGAGGAAAACCCTTCCACAAACATTCTGTAGTAACCTGCCAATTTCAGAAAACTACGGACTTCTGTAGGTGTTGCAGGCCTCGGCCAAGTCTTCACAGCCTCTATTTTCTAATTATCAACTCGAATGTCGTCTACTGAGACAATACGGCCCAGAAAAGTCACAGAATTTTTCCAAAACTCGCATTTTGAAAATTTTGCATACAATTCTAGAGTCCAAAGAATTCCGAGGATGATACGTAAATGGTCTGCATGCTCGGCCTCTGTCCTAGAGTATACTAAAATATCATCAATGAACACAATTACAAAAAGATCTAAAAGAGGCCTAAATACATTATTCATCAAATTCATAAACACCGCTGGAGCATTATTCAACCCAAATGGCATCACCCGAAATTCATAGTGGCCATATCTCGTTCTAAAAGCTGTTTTAGGAATATCTTCGTCTCTAACTCTCACTTGATGAAACCCTAATGTTAGATCAATTTTGAAAAACCATTTGGGATCCTGTAGTTGGTCAAACAAGTCATCGATTCTTGGAAGAAGATATTTATTCTTTATCGTCACCTTGTTCAGCTGCCTATAGTCAATGCACATTCATAGGGAGCCGTCTTTCTTTCTCACAAATAAGACAGGTGCTCCCCGCGGCGATGAGCTGGGCCTAATGAATCCCTTCTCAAGCAAATCTTTCAGTTGTGCCTTTAGCTCTTTAAATTCTACAGGAGCCATTCTGTAAGGAGGAATAGAGATAGGCTTGGTGTCCGGCAATACATCAGTAGCAAAATCAATCTCTCTTTCCGGAGGAAGGCCTGGGAATTCATCTGGAAATACATCCGAGAATTCATTTACTACCGAGACAGATTGAAAAGTCGGTGGATTTGCTTCAGTGTCATGAACTCGGACTAGGTGATATATATAGCCCTTAGCTATCATCTTCCTTGCCTTGAGGTAGGAAATAAACCTACCTCTGGGAGACGCCGTATTACCTTTCCATTCAAGCGCGGGTTCTCCCAGAAATTGAAATCGGACTATCTTCATTCTGCAATCCACATTACCATAACAAGAAGCCAACCAATCCATGCCCGTAATCACATCAAAGTCCAGCATTTCTAGTTCAATCAAATCGGCTGCAGTGTGGCGATCACATACCATAATCACACAATTTTTATACACTTGTCTAGCTATTACCGGGTCACCAACAGGAGTAGATACCTCAAAAGGTTTTATTGGCTCGGGTTTAACCCCAATACGATCAGCAATATACGGAGTGATATAAGACAATGTGGAACCCGGATCAATCAACGCATAAACATCATGAGAGAATATAGTCAATATACCTGTAACCACATCCGGGGAGGACTCAAGATCCTGACGTCCAGCTAAAGCATAGATACGAGGCTGAGTACCACCTGAACTGGACGCTCCCCCTCTGCCCTTACCACGGCCTGCTGGAATCTAGAGAGTCTACCCTATCCGGCGCACAGACGAAGAAGAACCAGCTGCTTATCCTGTGGGCTGAACCCCACCTCTACCGTACCTCGAGGGACAATCACGTATAACGTGCCCAGTCTATCCACAAACATAACAAGCATCCGAACCCTGGAAACACGGACCCGAGTGTAACTTTTCGCACTGACTACATCGTGGGACCGGTGGTCTCCTCGGGCTATAATCACCTCTAAACTGGGAACTCGAAGCTCTCGAGCTCTGACCTTGTCCTGAATGAATGGGGCGGTCAAATTTCCTGCCTGCAAACCGAGGAGGTGCACTGGTCGCCGACTAGCTTGAATATCTAGAATATTACTGCCTCGATCCCTCTCTATAGTTGCTACTGTCACCCACAGATCTAGCCCTCTTACTCTGCCCTCTATCAATATTGCGCTCACCCGTTTGCGGTTGTTGCTGCTTTTCTAAATTCTGGGCATGGGCCTGAATACGGGAAATATCCATCCCCTCTTGCAATGAAGCTATCAAGCAATCTTTGAACAAATGTGGCCCCAAGCCACTCACAAACCTATATAATCTATCTCCCATGTCAGCCACCATAGTCGGAGCATATCTAGCTAATGAATTAAAGTGAAGGCTATACTCCCGAGCACTCATATTCCCTTGCTTTAGATTTAAAAACCTATCAGCTCGGGCCTTTCGAACCTCCGGTGGAAAATAGTGACGAAGGAAAGCATCCACAAATTCTTACTAGACTGGGGGAGGTGCATTTTCCTTCCTTGAAGATATCCAGTTATTATACCAAAGAACCACCACATCTCGGAGCCTATAAAATGCCAACTCCACAGATTCAGTATTGGAGGCATGAATAATTCTTAACGTTCTCTGCATCTCATCAATAAAACCTTGCGGGTCCTCGTCCGGCTTTGACCCAAAAAATTCTTGGGGATTTAAACTCATGAAATCACATGCTTTAGCACTAGTCGCCCTGTCACCTGGACCTGTACTCTGCCGCTGTGCCTGAGCGGCAACTAGCTGTGTCAATAGCTGAATAGCTTCGATCATTTGTTGACCCGAAGCACCCGCTGGCGGAACTGGAGGCATAGGAGTCGGAGCTGAAGCCCCCTCTTGTTCTTCTAAAATAGGCGGAGTGTGAGAGGTATTGGATGGAGCCTCATTATGAGATTCACCTTCTTCTACATTAGTTGGCGGCTCCCTTCCTATCCGCCTTTCCATAGTAGCCTTGCCTTCCTGGGCGGCTATAGCTTTTCTCTTTACCGGTATTTCTAAAATCATAACGCACAATTAGGGAGGAGAAAATCTTATAACATGACTCTATGGCACGATCTAGTAAGAAAAAGAATGGTCATTTTTCCTAAATGCCCCGCAACCTCTTGTTTATAAGTGTGACGCGCTTCACACCCATAAACAAGACTCTACTGGACACGGCTCGTAGACACACCCTAGGACAGAACTGCTCTAATAACACTTTTGTCACGACCCACCTAAGGGGCCATGACGGGTACCCGGAGCTGACTACCAAGCACCACTCATGCTAATCATCATACTCATCTTGAATGCATTTATTATTCTTAACACAACTAGCCATAAGGAAAGCTTTATCACTTCCAAACCATATCTACATTAATGTGCATAAGCCCCTCGGGCTATTAAAATAATATACAAATATACAGTGTGATCATCACGCGACATCTACTACCCACACGTACGTATTTACGAGCCTCTACTGGAGTACTAAACATAAACACGGGACAGGACCCCTTCGTGCCCAAATATATACACAAAATAACATATCAAAAGTAGCACCTCCGGAATAATGGAGTGCTCCTGTAAGTCTGCTAATCTGCTCCTGTGAATCTGGGTCACCTCCCTGTCTACGTGTGGGCATGAAGCGTCCACAAAATAAAGGACGTCAGTACGATAAATGTACTGAGTATGTAAGGCATGAATAATACTAACATAATAAAGGAATCATGAAACATGAGGTGAGGATATAACCTGCTTAACCTTTTAAAGAAGACACATATTATGCATATCATAAATACCATCATCGTTAACCCGTGTCCGGGTAACCATCGCACGCCGCCCACTAGTGGTGTCATGTCCGGCCATCTAGGCACGGTGTAATCATATGCAGCCCGCCTCAGAGGTGACATGCCCGGCCATCTAGGCACAGTGTAATCGTATGCAGCCCGCCTTAGCTGTGACATGCCCGGCCATCTAGGCACGGTATAATCGTATGCAGCCCACCTTATCGGTGACATGCCCGGCCATCTAGGCATGGTGTAATCTCATTATCATACACTTATCATAAAGCATGCATAAAAGCTCAAGGACAAACTATAACTCTATCGGGGTGACGTAAGGTCGAGAACCCCCGATTCCAGTATGGGGTAATCATGATCATCATACCTCACCATAAGGTGAGTGTAACAACAATGAGCCACATTAAAGGATCATTAGCTTCGTGGGACTATCATATCTTATCATATTCATACATATCTCTTGTATTTATCTCATGAGAAGCTTTTTATAAATATAGACTCATAGTTCCCGGAATGTAAGAAGGTCATAGAGGATAAAGAAAATCATGGCATAGGATTCATGCCTTAGAAAAGAAGGGACTAGCCTTACATACTTTTGTATCTCTTCAACTCTATCGTCTAATTGCGTGCCTCTCAAGCTTGCGATTCTACCTTCAAGGGAATTCGTACTAAGATTAGATAATTAAATACATACTTAGGCTTAAGCTAAAGCTAACGAAAATTGGGTAACATCTCCTTTATTTCGATGACTTCGTCCACATAATAAACAACTCCCAACATCAATAATAACACCCACAATATCTCAATCAACAGCTTTATCAAGCTAGACATTATTAAATCCTCAACATTCCCTATCAAATATTTCATAACCCTAGCTGTGGCACCACACCGTATCCATCCTCATACAATGCCTTTACAAAATCTTTAATACTATTCATAGCAAGATTATACTCATTACATATCAAGAACTATGATTTAAGTCAAGTCATGATTCAAGAATATTTTTAATTTCATGTTTGTACTCCATTTTCTCCTCCTTTCCATAATCTAAGTCTTTCAACCTATAAATACTCTTAATAACATGAATTGAACATAGAATCACCTTGGATGATGTAGGAATGGACTTTAGATGAGAATACTCCACTTGGAGAAAACCCTACTTCAACACAAAAGGGTGTCTTGATCTCCACAAACCCTATTGAGCATTCTTACACTAAATTCTACTAATTCTTGGTGATTACTCCTTCATTTCCCGTGGATATATGATAATATAATGAGAGAATTATTTCTAGAACCTTCAAGACTTGGAGAGAAAATAAAATCTGAAATTTTTGGGTGTGACTCATCTATTTATAGCTGGAACTAGAATGTTCCAGGTAAGCGGTTCGACTAGCGGGTCGACGGTCACGTCGACATGTCAACGGTCCGTCGACTTGCTCTATCGACCTGCTTCTGTAGATCAGAAGTGGCAGAGCCATATTGACGGCGGCGATCGACGGCCCGTCGACGTATCGACGGTCCGTCGACGTGTCTCGTCGATCAGTTTCTGCAGGTTAGAATTCTCAGAACATAACGACGGCGCACGTTGACGGCCCGTCGACATGGTCGATGATCCGTCGATAATGTCTGGTGTCTGCATATTTACCTGAGTCTGCGCAGCCTATGTCGGTTCAATCCGTTCAATTTCTAATCTTGTAATATACCTGGAATACCTGCTATTACCTCTATGCATGGGGTAAAATACTTATCATCCCAATACTCGGGTACAAATCTCCATTTCAGGGCATACCCAACTAGGAAGCCGTAAGTTTTTCCTACCATGAAAATGAGAGGTGTAACAAAGTGTGGGGAAATAAGTATGGAAAGTTAATGTGAAGAATGGGGTCCTTTGGGGTTTAAAAAGGTGTCCAATTCGCCTTACCGCTCCGCGGCTCAGCATACTGAGTATGCGGCCGCATACTCCGTCCAGAACATGGGGGTGGTGTTGGGCAGAAAGCTCACCCAAAATGGGGAGTTAGCAGCCCCGCATATTGCTCCTTTTTGCCCGATTTCGCGAAAATGTGTTCTTTTCGATTTGTTTGACCTCCAATCCTTATAGAACCTTCTTGGCATTTGAGTAAAACTTTGTTAACCATATAAGGGGCCCTATAGCTCCCCCTCAAGGCATTACTAAATAATGTATAACTCAAATGATACGACATCTTCTCAAAACATGACTCAAAATCTAATTCCTTTGACGAGCTTACTTCCACCAATCGATATGACTCCAAAACCTTAGGGTACACACTTAAAGTTATAAAATACCCTCCTTAACCTTATAAGAACCTCATATCCACTTTAGGCTTGCATTAGTCTACTCATAATGCGAACACTACGAAATGTTTAAGATGTAACATTCCTTCCCCCTTAGGAACATTCGTCCTCGAATGTTAGGCTCTTAGGGATTCTACAAAAATTTCGCCATAGTTTCCCCTGTAATATGTCACTACCATCCTGTCACAGCAACCCAAAATATATACATCGCCTCACAGGGCTACAACAACACCAACAATAATGGCCACACACGACCAAGAAATCATCAAAAGAAAGCATTACATACCTGAGGACAATGGTGCCTCTGTCTGAATCTATTATATCCCGTATTTTGGACTAGAAAATTTTAATCGTCCAACATGAGAAAATTTACCCGAGCCCGGAGAATTCGATCATATTCAAGGATGAAAATCGAGAGCTCGGTGTACAAAGAGTTTGAGGTCCCGAAATAATTTAGGACTTAACAAGTGTAACCACGGTGATTGAGAATAATATTTTGTGTGCACCAAAAGGGGCTATGGACTAGTGCTACGTCACATAATCATGGCAATGAGTATATAAAGTGTATTAAAAATAATCATTATTTAAGTGAATTGAGATCAAGAAATTAATTACGCGTGTAAGTGATTAAATGTTGGTTTGTATTGGACGTAAAGGAAATAAATGATAGGTGGTAAATGATATCACCACTCTTCCGTGTGGCAGCACCTAGAGCTAACACTCCTCACTTTTACATGTTTTATAAAGGTGACACCTACAGGACAAATGGCATGCCATGAGAAATTTCATTCACTTGTATAAATATATACTTACACAATACATAGTCACGTTCCAGCCAAATTTCTCATGGAACTTGGATATCTACTTGATTACGTGGAATCCCTATTTTCACAAGGAGAAGCAACGTTAATTCTTGGCAGCAACATACTTGCCAAATTTGAGGAAGCAAATTATAGTTTTTTTTTAATCAAGAACAGCATACGGGTTTGTTCTCTATTTTGAGCTCGTTGTTCCGTCTTATCGTGTTGTTGAATCAGGGATTTTTCAAAGTGCGATAAGGTGGAAGAAGGTTATTTCTTGGCATATGAGGTAAGAATTCTCCTATTCTTGAAATATTTAAATTCATATATAAACGCGAACTTGCGAATAGAATTGTCATTTGATAGAATTGGAGTTGTGGGCTATTTTTTTTTTTGTTGTTGTAATTATATGATATAAGGTTGAGATTTATGGTAAATGATGCCCTTATCATATTGAGAATATTTTTAAGGTTAAGAAGGAAACATAAGAAAAGGTGCTATGAAGTATACGGATTGTAATTCGAGCTTGTCGCTCGTTGTAGAGTATTATGAAATTGTTACGGACATGCATGTTGTGTTTTTGAGATTTAATTGTTGTTGGGCTGTTGTGGTGATATGACGAATTCGGAGATACTAATGATATAGGGGAGATGCTGCCGTTTCGTTTTAGAATTAAATTATCAATTAATACATATGATATACGAAAGCCTTCTTAAGTCACGTGCATATTCTTATGATTATAGGTTTGGCATATTAATTGTGGAAATTCGTGGGGACTGAGTTCTTCAATGACGTGAGGTATGTAAAGTTAGCCCTTCTTTCTTTTTGGCATGATCTTTATGAAACAAACAGACGACGTATATGTATGATTTCAAAGAAGCTCCTATTCTTAGAGCCACTAGGATGGCTAGTGTCCTTGATTTCCAGAAGCTATTTCATTATGTCTTGATACGTGTGTATGATTCTAAAAGTTCTATTTTGATATAATCCATTGTGATATTCGAAAGGTACTTGATATGACTATTGCCTTGATTTTCAAATGATAGCTCATTTTGATTATTCTATCGAGTCTCAGATGTGTTTTAACTTGCATATGGTTTCTCACTACTCTGCTCGTGCATGCCTCATTATATCTTTCACTGAGTCCCGGGCCAGGACACATTTTCGTGCACAGTTTCACTACATCGTTCACCGAGTCCCTCACTAGAGGGCCGGGACACGTTATATATATATATATATATATATATATATATATGTGTGTGTGTGTGATGCTATGATGATGTGATGATATGATGATATGGTGATGTGATTATGACGCCAAGGATGACTTTATTCACCGAGTCCCTCACTAGAGGGCCGGGACACGTTATATATATATATATATATATATGTGTGTGTGTGTGTGTGTGTGTGTGATGATATGATTATGTCACCGAGTCCCATAATGAGCCGGGTATGATATATGATGTCGACATGCATGATTTATGTTTCAAAAGGCAAGTGTTTTGGTATTCTAGACATTGTACTTGTTTTCTGTACTCCCTAATTCAGTTATGATCCTTTTTACTGTGTTTCATGCTTTATATACTCAGTACATATTCCGTACTGACCCCCTTTCTTCGGGGGGCTGCGTTTCATGCCCGCAGGTACAGATAGTCGGTTTGGTGACCCTTCGGCATAGGACTTCTACTGAGCTGTCTTGGAGAGCTCCGTTGTTCCGGAGCTTAGACTTTTGGTACAGATCTTATGATATATATGTATATGTTTATCCATGGGTACGACGGGGCCCTGTCCCGTCATATTTCACCGTTAGTACTCTTAGAGGTCTGTAGACATGTGTGTGGGTTCTGTATAAGTTTTGTTCAGCTGTGTCTATCCGATGTGCTACGATATGATGTCCGTCTGTAGTGGCAGCCTTGTCGGCTTGCATATGACATGATATTGATGTGTAGTGGCAGCCTTGTCGGCTTGCGTATAATTTTATGATTTGATCAGTTGTGACTCCTCAGGAGACAGTTTATCTGAATATACATATATGATGACGTTACGAACTGTTGGAGTTCTTTTGCAAGTTTCCATATTGTTCATAGATTCAGGGATTCAGTTGGATTATATTTTAACAGGTTCGTATACGGGTGTCCAGTTCGGGTACTAGTCATGGCCCACGGGGTTGGGTCGTGACAAAAGTGGTATCAGAGTAGTTCATCCTCAGAGTGTCTACAGACCGTGTCTAGTAGAGTCTTGTTTATCGGTGTGTTGTGCACCACATCTATAAACAGGAAGCTACAGGACATTTAGGATGTTATCTTTCTTTCATGTCTAAGATCGTACGATAGAGCCCAGCCATAGGAAATGAAATCCCTTTCACTAACCCTTGATTTCAGCTGAAGAACGGCATTGACAGAAGAAAGTTACTGACGATATTGGAAGTTACAAAGTACGCAGGCAAGCAACGATTCGAAAGATGCATGTCGGATAAGGTAAGAATGTTGAAGTATGATTGACATGTAAAGTTGAAGAATGAAAGGGGAGGTAGATAGGAAGGTATAACAGGACAGATTGTTAAAGGATCAGGTACATCTCGAGGCGCGATATGTGAGGTAAGTTTCGACACCTTTATACTTTTTACTTGAAATTGGGAGCCCTGTATGGCTATGATACGATATGATATATGCGTATATATGTTGGCCCTGTGAGGCATTGTTGGTATTTACTGCGTGCAGGTTTTGGGATAGTAAGAAGTACAGAGGAAACTCTGCCCAAAGTTTCCCAGAAATAGAAAAAAAAGAATGAGATATAGATTCATAATGTCTTGAAAGCCGATACCGATAGGGTAAATTTATTATGTTGGATTAAATCTTTAAGAGATACCCTCCATGTCATCCATAAGAGGCACCATTCTTACTTGGGAAATTTTATTTCGAAGAAGCATATATGAGCAGCAAAGTTTGGAATTCATTTGAACGGACCAGAATACTTTCCAGCCACATGTTACCTTAGAAGAGGCTCATGCTGAAGGGCAAAAACGTCCAGCAATTAAGTTTCACTTTTATTTGAAGGGTACAAAGCATACAGTAAGTAGTTTGTGAACTAAATAGTTCGTTCATGACCTAAGAACGAATGTGAAGGTAAACTATGTGAATCAAGCATTAGAAGTCCCGTGGTGCTGGTCGGATTCTAGTTTTTCTTCTGGTGGTGGTTGGAGAATGCTTCATGGTGACATTTTTATTAGTTATTAATAAAATAATTGGAGATGGAATTTGTGGAAGGCAAACTCAAACTTGTGGGTTGTCTAGGATCATGTGTTTCATATGTTGTTGATGAAATGCTAGAATAATTCGGAAGGGCTTGTGATGCTAAGGGATGATTTAGAAAAAGGTGGCAAATCTTAACAAAACATTTTATTGAGGTATCGAGTGAACTGATAAGTAGGGATAAATTACGACGAGTTTACAGTTAAAAGGAGTGATAGTATGATTGAGATAAAAGTACGGAGGAGGAAGAATTATGACAAATTATGAAGGTATTGATAAGACAGCTTATGAGATATTAAGGATAAGATTAATCAGAAAGGGTGAAGGGTTAAGTACGCCTAGTCCACAGAGTGTAATTAAAACATAGTGTGAATCGTGAATAAGGTTAAGGAGTGTTACGTTACAGGATGGATTACGAACAGGATGTAATGTGAATACCATAAGGATTGTTATAGAAATGAGTAAAGCCTAGCAAGAAAGTAACTAAAGGATATGAGGTGATTAGTGTGAAACGGAAAAAGCAGATGTAGAACGAATAAGAAAGACCTACCAGTCCTATAGGGAAAGTTCAGAATAGAAGTCAAGTGGTAACGAAAGTAAAAGCGAGCACAGGAAGAGAAGAAGTTAATTGAAAGAAGAAGATAGGAAGAAAGCGAGTGGGATTACAGTGTAGCGATGTGTTATGACGGGTATAGCTAAGAAAACGAGTAATATAAGCGACAGAATTGTGAAAGACCAACCTAAAGGAAGATGAGCAACGAGACATAATGAATACCAGAAATGACTGGTATGATAAGAACAAATAGGGATGAACAGAATATGTTTTGAAAATGAGAAAGGAGTTATGTAGAAATAGTGTTTACCGAAGGATACAAGAGTAGCATGAAATTGCTCGTGCATAAAATAAAAGATGGACATAGACCGGAGAAATGAAAGGAATACTAAAGGAAGCATCCAAGACATACGTAATTAATTGAGTAGGAGTATAGAATAAAAGGGAAATATGTAGCTACGAACTTAAGGTGTAGTATGACGAGAAGGTGATAAGACAAGACCGCTATTAAGACGACTTTGATATGATTTTGAGTAATTTAGAAGTTAGCGTTGGGTATACAACAAGAATGAAAGAGCATGAGGCATAAAGGAGTACTGCGTGTATGTGACTTCACCTCGGAAAATAGTGAAATCCTTAAAGGACAAGGATTGTGGATTTGCGAAACAACTGATGTATTGCAAATTTATTAAAAGAAACAGATGATATCCGCTGGGATAAAAATAGTATTGCAAGAAAGCTTGGGACACTCATCATCAGAATATAAGTGCTACCTAATTGAGAATCTGAAACGACTACAAGCACTAGCTAATTACTTATCAGAATAAATGGAAGGTAGCTTTGGATAAATTTCTACATAAATTACATTACTCGAGTACCAACCATCAGATAAAATTTTATGCTATATATCGAGAGTTCTCATCGCTTCGTAATTTGGTTAAGGTTTCGTACATGGGGAATCAAAGTTATAGGTGACAAAGAAAAGACATGGAGATGGTATAAGTACAACCCCAAAGGGGAGAAGCGGGTGAAAGCAAAGTAAGTATAAATGGAAACAATTGACACTGAAATGTATTTGATATAGATGCTTAAATTTCAATCCCTTGTTGAAACAAGTTGATAAGCTCTGATAGCCGGCAATGAATGGATAGAAGACATGATGGTATTTGAGACAGGACTAAGAATCATTTATAAAAAAATTTGTATAATATGACATTAGGAAGTGAATGCTTATAAAAAGGAAGAATACGACAAGAAAATGGTAACGAGTAGCTTAAGAGATATTATAAAGGATAGCAACGCTATACTAGATTAGAGGTTAAGGCGTTGGCAATGGGGTTGCTTGCTAATGATACTGTAACTTATAAGTAGCAAAGGAGGAAGGACAGGAAATCTCCTATAGTAGGATATGGGACAATCAAATGGTGAATAAAGAAAGGGAAAGGAGCATGACAAGATAGACCGCGAGTGAGTTTTAATACACTAAGATATGTAGAGTAGAATGAACCAGGAGAAGGAAAGACTATGACTAAGATTGGATGCACTTTGTACAAATTGTACAAGAATAGTTATGCAACCTACGAATAATTGTATGCTAAGGATGAGACCAAGTTAGTACTTGATAAGGAGAATAAGGATTCAGTACTAACAACGTGATTGTGATATTTTGGATACATTAAGGAAAGGTGTAAGGTAGTTTGAGCCAAATTACCAGGATAGAATTAGTACTGAAGGCAAATAAGACGTGGCCATGGTTGAGCCAATGATTTACCCCGATACCAATTGTAAGATACAAGAGGAGAATGCAAGGTAAAACATGAAGACTAGTGAGACAATGCTAAGGTATTTCTTGGGCTGACTTGAGCACCTACACATACCCTTGTAAAGATTGCAATATGAGGCATGATAGGGGAACTAAGAGAAAATTTGAGTAAAGGGGCAAGAGAAGAGTTTAAAGTCAAAAATAAAGAAACGACACGAGATAATATGCCTAAAGTATTGCCAGTTAGGTTAAAGGAAATTACGAAATGATTTAACCGAGACAATCAGAACAAGCGAGTTACTAGATGACAATGAAGTTATAATATGAGCGAACCCTAGCGCTATTTGATAGCCAACCCTAAAGATCGAGATCAAGAACTAAAAGCAAGTGATAGTTAAAAACCTTTAAACGAAAGTGACAGATTATGCTGAGGATTCCAAAATACGGACTGTAACAGAGGAGTAAAGCAAGGATATTGGAGTACAAAAATGTTACCCTCTGGGAAATTTCGTTCTACTCGTAGAACCTGCAAAGGGTCTACAAGTTACCAGAGACATCCAGGGATATTAAATTCTAATGAACCGACGAGGGACGTCTGCGCGTTATAAAAAAAATCCTATTATTAAGAGATAAGATGAAGGGAGCGATATCTTAAGGGAGTAACTATAGGAGAAAAAGGAGTCGAGCTATGACTACGTGCACCATGAGTACAAGTCCGAATCAATCAGTGACAGTACAACTGAACCCTATGCAGACAAGAGAGACAGTAACATTTCAGTAGAAGAGCCCGCAACATTATTGACAACCGACTGCGAAATAAAGAAGAGAGTAAAGACAATGACATGGAATTATTACCTCGAGAAGCAAAAAAAAGAGGAAATATTACAGGAATGACTATATAGAGATGTAGGATACGTTATAGTAAATTATAGCGAATCGACAAACGAAAGAGGTATGTGAAGGGCATAATTAAATAAGAGAACACTTGAGAAAGTATTGGGAGTTCAGGACTAGTTTAACATTCGAGGACGAATATTCTAAAGGGGGGAAGGATATTATATCCAGTATTTTGGACTAGAAAAATTTAATCGTCCAACATGAGCAAATTTACCGGAGCCCGGAGAATTCGATCATATTCAAGGATGAAAATCGAGAGCTCGGTGTACAAAGATTTTGAGGTCCCGAAATAATTTAGGACTTAACAAGTGTGACCACGGTGATTGATAATAATATTTTGTGTGCACCAAAAGGGGCTATGGACTAGTGCTACGTCACATAATCATGGCAATGAGTATATAAAGTGTATTAAAAATAATCATTATTTATGTGAATTGAGATCAAGAAATTAATTACGCGTGTAAGTGATTAAATATTGGTTTGTATTGGAGGTAAAGGAAATAAATGATAGGTGGTAAATGATATCACCACTCTTCCGTGTGGCAGCACCTAGAGCTAACACTCCTCACTTTTACATGTTTTATAAAGGTGACACCTACAGGACAAATGGCATGCCATGAGAAATTTCATTCACTTGTATAAATATATACTTACACAATACATAGTCACGTTCCAGTCAAATTTCTCATGGAACTTGGATATCTACTTGATTATGTGGAATCCCTATTTTCACAAGGAGCAGCAACGTTAATTCTTGGCAGCAACATACTTGCCAACTTTGAGGAAGCAAATTATAGTTTTTTTTTTATCAAGAACAGCATACGGGTTTGTTCTCTATTTTGAGCTCGTTGTTCCGTCTTATCGTGTTGTTGAATCCGGGATTTCTTTGAAGTGCGATAAGGTGGAAGAAGGTTATTTCTTGGCATATGAGGTAAGAATTCTCCTATTCTTGATATATTTAAATTCATCTAGGTCATAGCTAAATTGTGGGGATTGATGATATAAACGCGAACTTGCGAATAGAATTTTCATTTGATAGAATTGGAGTTGTGGGCTATTTGTTTTTGTTGTTGTAATTATATGATATAAGGTTGAGATTTATGGTAAATGATGCCCTTATCATATTGAGAATATTTTTAAGGTTAAGAAGGAAACATAAGAAAAGGTGCTATGAAGTATACGGATTGTAATTTGAGCTTGTCGCTCGTTGTAGAGTATTATGAAATTGTTACGGACATGCATGTTGTGTTTTTGATATTTAATTGTTGTTGGGCTATTGTGGTGATATAACGAATTCGGAGATACTAATGATATAGGGGAGATGCTGCCCGTTTCGTTTTAGAATTAAATTATCAATTAATACATATGATATACGAAAGCCTTCTTAAGTCACGTGCATATTCTTATCATTATAGGTTTGGCATATTAATTGTGGAAATTCGTGGGGACTGAGTTCTTGAATGACGTGAGGTATGTAAAGTTAACCCTTCTTTCTTTTTGGCATGATCTTTATGAAACAAACAGACGACGTGTATGTATGATTTCAAAGAAGCTCCTATTCTTAGAGCCACTAGGATGGCTAGTGTCCTTGATTTCCAGAAGCTATTTCATTATGTCTTGATACGTGTGTATGATTCTAAAAGTTCTATTTTAATATAATCCATTGTGATATTCGAAAGGTACTTGATATGACTATTGCCTTGATTTTCAAATGATAGCTCATTTTGATTATTCTATCGAGTCTCAGATGTGTTTTAACTTGCATATGGTTTCTCACTACTCTGCTCGTGCATGCCTTATTATATCTTTCACTGACTCCCGGGCCAGGACACGTTTTCGTGCACAGTTTCAGTACATCGTTCACCGAGTCCCTCACTAGAGGTCCGGGACACGTTATATATATATATATATATATGATGATATGATGATGTGATGATATGATGATATGATGATATGGTGATGTGATTATGACGCCAAGGATGACTTTATTCACCGAGTCCCTAACTAGAGGGTCGGGACACGTTATATATATATATATATATATATATATATATATATATATGTGTGTGTGTGTGTGTGTGTGTGTGTGTGATGATATGATTATGTCACCGAGTCCCATAATGATCCGGGTATGATATATGATGTCGACATGCATGATTTATGTTTCAAAAGGCAAGTGTTTTGGTATTCTGCACATCGTACTTGTTTTCTGTACTCCCTATTTCAGTTATGATCCTTTTTACTGTGTTTCATGCTTTATATACTCAGTACATATTCCGTACTGACCCTCTTTCTTTTAGGGGCTGCATTTCATGCCCGCAGGTACAGATAGTCGATTTGGTGACCCTTCGGCATAGGACTTCTACTCAGCTGTCTTGGAGAGCTCCGTTGTTCCGGAGCCTAGACTTTTGGTACAGATCTTATGATATATATGTATATGTTTATACAGGGGTACGACGGGGCCCTGTCCCATCATATTTCACTGTTAGTATTCTTAGAGGTCTGTAGACATGTGTGTTGGTTGTGTATAAGTTCTGTTTAGCTGTGTCTATCCGATGTGCTACGATATGATGTCTGTCTGTAGTGGCAGCCTTGTTGTCTTGCATATGACATGATGTTGATGTGTAGTGGCAGCCTTGTCGACTTACGTATCATTTTATGATTTGATCAGTTGTGACTCCTCAGGAGACAGTTTATCTGAATATACATATATGATGACGTTACGAACTGTTGGAGTTCTTTTGCAAGTTTCCATATTGTTCATAGATTCAGTTAGATTATATTTCAACAGGTTCGTATACGGGTGTCCAGTTCGGGCACTAGTCATGGCCCACGGGGTTGGGTCGTGACAGAATCTCTTCTGGGGGTGGAAATAAATGTGGATACCTGAACTTCATATCTTTCTCAGCTTCCTAATTCATTTCTTTCCTATTATTGTTTCTCCATAAAACTTTAACTGAAGCTAACTGTCACGACCCAACCGGAGGGCCGCGACGGGCACCCGATGCTAACCCACCCAGGCACCTCTTATCATACTTTCACATTTACATCTAGGTGAGCCACATAGCTAAATCATACTTTCCATCCATTATTCATACTAATTCCATTGGGCAACAATACATATATATCATCATCAATAACAATGCCCATATGGATGTACATAAGCCGACGAGGCTAACAAAATGATATCCAAAATATAGGCCGACAAGGCCAAACACATCTAACCATATACACATGTCTACGAGCCTCTAAGGAGAGTATGTCATATCATATAGGCGGGACAAGACCCCGCCATGCCCATAAATATGTACATAAAAGAATAAATACCAAAAGCTGTAACTCCGAATGAAATGGAGCTTTGCTATGTAGCCCCTGAGTAATAAAGCTATAGATCAAGTCTGTCTCCCTGGCCACCTGCGGGCATGACGCAGCGTCTACAAACAAAAGGACGTCAGTACGAAGAATGTACTGAGTATGTAAAGCATGATCAGCATCACTATGAAAGCATAATAGACAACATAAGAAATAGCATAGAATGGGAGATAGTAGTATCATCCTTATAAACACTTACTTGCTTTTCATAGGGACTTTCCATTTCTAATGCGTGATTGTGTACATACATCCATATCTGTATCTGTATTCATATCCGTACTCATTTACATTTCGTATCCATTTTCGTATTCATAGCATATTCGTATTTATATTCATATTCATATCTTATACATATCCATATCATGTACATAGCATACCCGACCATGAAGGTTCGGTGTTTCACATACCCGGCCATGGCAAGGCTCGGTGAGTATACATACCTGGCCCTACCAGGGCTCAGGGTTATCCGTACCCAACTCCAGTGGTGCGCGCCCAATATATATATTCTACCCGGCCATATAAGTGTCACGACCCGTCTAGAGGCCATGACGGGTACCCGGGGCTAACCACCGAGCACCACTCGTTCTATTGCTCATCATACTCATTAAGCGTACATTCATTAATATAATACTCAGATCATAGGAAAACCATTTTTCATTTAAAAATATAATTACTTTTATATACATAAGCCTCTCGACTATCAAAATAATAATATAGATATAATAGTAACATCGTGAGACCATACTACCCACACATACGTGTCTACGAGCCTCTACTAGAATGCTAGACATAGGGACGGGACGGGACCCCGTCATGCCCAAAATACATATATGTATACACAAAAGAATAAATAAATGGCACCTCCAGAACAATGGAGTTCCCTCAAGTCAGCTAATAGCTCCTACGAGTCTGGATCACCTCCCTATCTACCTGTGGGCATGAACACAGCGTCCAAAGAAAACGGACATCAGTACGAATATTGTACTAAGTATGTAAGGCATGAATGAAATGAATATAATCGATAAATCATAAGACATAAGATGAATATTTAACCTGCGTAACTTTTAAGGGCGGATACCTTTCATGTCTATATCATATATAATCATAGTGCATGTATCATCATAGCGCATACATCATATATATATATATATATATATATATATATATATATATATATATATATATATATATATATATATATATATATATATATATATATCGTAGTACCGTATCTGCACATACACATAAAGCATTACCTGTATTCGGCCACGTAGTAGCTCGACAATATCCGTATTCGGCCACATAGTGGCTCGACAATATTCGTATACGGCCACGTAGTGGCTCGACAATATCACATACATTTCTTCCGTACCCGACCATAACAAGGCTCGGTATATCTCATCATCATCATTGCCATCACATACATCTCTTAAGCTTATCATAACTTTTCATAGAGCATACATTTGAATTTAAAGACAATCTATGAAAATCATATCATATTCGTAGCATGAACTTCGTATAAATATCGTATGATAGACTTTATAATCTCTAGACTTAGGCTCATCATTACCATCATCGCATCTATGGAATATCTCTGACCTTTATTTCATATGAGATTCTCTATGAACATAGACTCGTAATTTTTCAGAACATTGGTCATAGGACATGCATTAGAGATTATAGACAATCTATAACAATATCGGAAGTGACATAAGGTCGAGAACCCCGGATTAAATTATGAAGTGACCATATTCATCATATCTCACCTTGTAGGAACTAACATTTTAAGGTAAGTGTACACCATGAACAACATCAAGGGATCGTAAATAGGATCATTAACTTCATAGACGTCATTTCTTGTTTTAGAATCTCTAGGCTTAAACTTATCATCATTATTATCATATTCATGACATATTCCTCATCTTTATCTCATAAGAAGATCTTTATCAATGTTGACTCATTGTTCCCGGAATGTAAGAAAGTCATGGAGAGGTAGGGAAATAATATCATAGGAATCATATAAGGATCATCATCTTCGTAGGAATGTCATTCATGAGCTTTAGGACTTCTAGACTTAGAGTCATCATCAATATTGTCATGCTCGTAACGTGTCTCTTTTCTTTATCTTGTATGAAGCTATTTATAATCGTAGACTCATAATTTCCGATATGTAGAAAAATCATGGAAAGATAGAAGGATTCATGCTATAGGAGTCAGGCCTTAGAAAGAAGGGACTAGCCTTACATACCTTTTCCTTTAGCTATTCTACCGCTTGATCATCCTCCTTCAATGCTCACGTCTTTACCTTCAAAGGAATTCGTATTAACATTAGTTAGACGATTTATAAGAACGTGCTTACTAAAGCTCGTTTGGATTGGCTTATAAGTTGCTTGTAAGCTGTTTTCAGCTTGTTTGAGTGTTTGGCTGGCCAGCTTAAAGTCATTTTGTGCTTAAAATAAGCTCAAAAACATAATTGGGCCCATTTGACTTAGCTTATCTAAAGCAACTTATAAGCTGAAAATAGCTTATAAGCCAAAAAAAATAAGTTAGACTACCCCAACTTATTTTTTTTAACTTGTAAGCTGTTTGTAGCTTATAGGCATAAGCCCATCCAAATAGGCTCTAAGTCTGTTGTAAATATGGAAGTTTTTGATAAATAGTGTAAATATGTAATAAAAGAATATTTTGTAAATCTTCTATTTTAGGTTAGTATAGTTTGTATCCTAATAGGACATTGTAACTATGGTATATTTACCAACTCAATCAATGAGAATAATCACGGAATTAATCTCTTTCATGGTATCATATACTAGGGTTTCTTTTCCTTCTCTTCCGCTGCCCTAATTCTCCGACGTCCTCTACCCACTTTTCCGACGTCTTCTTCTTCTTCTTCTTCGATTTCCGTCCATTTTTCTTGCCTTCCATCAATGGCAGACACCAAGTTCCATCCTGCTTTGGCTGTCTCCAACATCAAGAATCACATCCCAATCATTCTTGAGATGGAAACAGATCATTATTCGGCTTGGGCCGAATTATTCAAACTTCATGCCCGGTTTCACCGTGTCCTTTCCCACATTCTGCCAACCGGAAAGGAGAAAGCTCCTACCACCGACGACGAAAAGGAGTTGTGGTCCACTTTGGATGCCACGGTACTTCAATGGGTATATGCAACCATCTCCACGGACTTATTGCATACAATCATCGAAGAAGACCTATCGGCAAAGGAGGCCTGGGATCGCCTCCGTAATCTTTTTCAAGACAACAAAAACTCCCGTGCCGTTGCTTTGGAACATGATTTCTCTCATGTCATGATGCGGGATTTTCCAAACGCTTCGGCGTATTGCCAACGTCTCAAGACCTTGGCCGATCAACTTAAGAGTGTGGGGGATCCGGTGAACGACAACCGCCTCGTTCTCCAACTGGTGGCTGGACACCCAGAGACATACAAGAATTTGGGTACCTACATCTGCCAAAGTAAGCCTCTTCCACCATTCTCTGAAGCTCGGTCAAGTTTGTGCCTTGAGGAAAAGGCGTTGGCTGAAATGCACGATGACTCGCCCGCGGCTATGGTGGCTAATTCCAAACGTGATTTTGATGACTCTTCTCATCTGGAAAATTCTGGTCGTTCTCACCATCATCGGGGCAAAAATAACAACAAAAACTGCGGCTCTAGCGGCGGGAATAATAACGGCGGTGGCCGTGGTTCGGGCGGCGGCAGTGGCAGCCGACGCCGTGGAGGACGCCCCTCAGGTGACCAGCAGCAGTGGCAACAACCCTCCTCACCGTGGCAGTGGGGTTGGATGCCTCAGTGGGCTCCCCCTTGCCCGTATCCTACCACGCAGTAGGCTCGGCCACAGCAGCAGTGGCAGCCGCCATCTTCTTCGTCTGGCCCGAGGTCGCTTGCCCAGCCTGGCATTTTGGGCTCGCGACCACAGCAGCAGGCATATGCAGCCGCGGGCCCCCCGACGCAATGGACTCCGACGGATATTGAATCGGCTATGCACACGATGACGTTGAACCAACCCGATTCGAATTGGTATATGGATACCGGCGCCACGTCCCATATGACATCCACAAAAGGTACTCTCTCGTCTTATTTTAATTTGAGCAATCGTAATACTGGCATTGTTGTTGGTAATGGTAATTCAATTCCAATTCGAGGTTGTGGTCATGCTAAATTGCCTCCCCCGAACCCTCCTTTATTGTTAAACAATGTCCTTCATGCGCCAAAACTCATAAAGAATTTGATATCGGTTCGTAAATTTACTACTGATAACTATGTGAGTGTTGAATTTGATCCTTATGGGTTTTCTGTGAAGGATTTCCGGACGGGGATGGCTCTCATGAGATGTAATAGTAGGGGTGCTCTCTATCCATTGTCCACCTTCAAATTTTCCACCAATTCACCGTTGACTTTTGCTGCCTTGTCTTCTACCCGTTGGCATGATCGTTTGGGCCACCCGAGAGCTTCTATTTTGGATTTTCTTAGGCGTAATAAAAGCATTGAATGTAATAGTTCTAGTTCATCTAGTATTTGTCATTCTTGCGTTCTTGGTAAACTTGTTAAGTTGCCATTTGCTAGTTCTATTTCCGAAACTTTGTTTCCATTTGACATTATTCATAGTGATTTGTGGACTTCTCCAATTTTGAGTTCTATGGGCCATCGTTATTATGTTCTGTTTTTGGATGATTTTACCAACTATTTGTGGACTTTCCCTTTGGCTAGAAAATTTGATGTTTACTCAAAATTCATGGATTTTAAGACCCATATTCTTACTCAATTTGAACGTCCTATCAAGAATGTCCAATGTGATAATGGAAGGGAATATACTAATAGTCAATTCGGAAAATTTTGTGCATCCAATGGGATGTCTTTCCGTCTTTCGTGTCCTCATACATCCTCTCAAAATAGGAAAGCAAAAATAAAAATTCGTTCACTAAATAATGTCATCCGGACTCTTCTTGCTCATGCCTCAATTCCTCCGTCTTTTTGGCATCATGCATTGCACATGGCGACGTATCTCATTAATATTTTACCAAGTAAGCTATTGGGTCACAAATCACCTTTAGAGGTCCTTTACCAACGGAAACCATCTTATTCTCATCTCCGAGTCTTTTGGTGCTTATGTTATCCCCTTTTTCCGTCTACTACTATTCACAAGTTGCACCGTCGGTCAACTCCATGTGTCTTTTTGGGATATCCACCAAACCATCGTGGCTACAAATGTTTTGATTTATCCTCAAATAAAATCATTATTTGTCGTCACGTTTTATTTGATGAGACTCAATTTCCGTTTTCCAAAATCCATACTCCAGCTCCCACCTCTTATGACTTCCTTGATGATGGCCTCTCTCCTTGCTTGATCCATCATATAGCCGCCAGCCCTCCACCGCTGCGCTGTCCCCCTCCGTCGCTGCCCGTGACTCAGGACCACGCCGACCCCTCCCCACCTGGGCAGCATCCTCCATCGTCCTCTACGCAGGACCAGTCCGCCCCTCTCCCCCACCAGCTTCCCACCACCCCGCAAAACTCGACCATTTCTCCACCTGTCCAGCCCAATACCCACACACGCATGGTCACTCGTAGTCAGTGCGGGATTTTCAAACCCAAGCACCCATTTAATCTACATGCGACGATTACCAAGTCCCCCATACCTCGTAAACCGTTGGATGCGCTACGTGACCCGAATTGGAAATTGGCCATGGATGATGAATATGATGCTCTTATTAAAAATAAGACGTGGGATTTGGTACCCCGTCCACCTAATGTGAATGTTATTCGGTCTATGTGGATTTTTACTCATAAAGAAAAGTCTAATGGTGATTTTGAGAGGCATAAAGCCCGTCTTGTAGGTGATGGCAAAACACAGCAGGTTGGCATTGATTGTGGTGAGACTTTCAGTCTGGTCGTGAAGCCAGCAACGATCCGCACTGTCTTAAGTCTAGCTCTATCTAAACATTGGCCCATTCATCAGTTGGATGTCAAAAATGCATTTGTTCATGGCGAGCTCAAGGAGACGGTTTATATGCATCAACCTATGGGTTTTAGAGACCCATCTCGTCCCGATTATGTGTGTTTGTTGCGCAAGTCCTTATATGGGCTTAAACAGGCACCGAGAGCTTGGTATAAAAGATTTGCTGACTTTGTTTCTTCCATTGGTTTTGCTAATAGCAGGTCAGACCACTCCTTGTTCATCTATCGCAAAGGGCACCACTTGTCTTACATTTTACTATATGTGGATGATATTATTCTTACTGCTTCTTCAGATGCTCTCCGCTGTTCTATTATGGACCTTCTTGGCTCAGAATTTGCTATGAAGGACTTAGGTCCTTTGAACTATTTTCTTGGCATTGCGGTGACCTGTCACAAGGGTGGTATGTTTCTATCACAACAAAGTTATGCTACGGACATTATTGAACGTGCAGGAATGTCCTCGTGTAAGTCTTCTTCCACTTCGGTTGACACTAAACCGAAGGTCAGTGCCTCTTCTGGCGATCTGTGTGACGATCCCACTCATTTCCGGAGCCTTGCAGGTGCTCTTCAGTATCTTACCTTCACCAGACCGGATATTTCTTATGCCGTACAGCAGATTTGTCTTCATATGCATGCTCCACGAGATACGCGTATGCTTGCTCTTAAGCGGATTATTCGGTATATTCAGGGTACTCTTGATCATGGTTTGCATCTCTACTCATCTTCAGTTACTGATTTGGTTTCATACACTGATGTTGATTGGGGGGATGTCCAGACACCAGACGCTCGACGTCGGGTTATTGCGTGTTTTTGGGAGATAATTTGATATCCTGGTCATCTAAGCGCCAACCTACTCTTTCCCGCTCTAGTGCGGAAGCAGAATATAGGGGGGTTGCTAATGTTGTCTCTGAATCATGTTGGATACGTAACCTCCTCTTGGAACTACATTGTCCGATCCCTAAGGCTACTTTAGTTTATTGTGATAATGTCAATGTCATTTACCTGTCAGGAAATTCAGTCCAACATCAGCGCACCAAGCACATTGAGATGGATATACATTTTGTTCGTGAAAAGGTGGCGCGCGGCCACGTCCGTGTCCTTCATGTTCCGTCCCGATATCAGCTCGCCGATATTTTCACTAAAGGACTGCCACAGGTCTTATTTGAAGATTTTCGGGACAGTCTCAGCGTTCGTAAACCTCCCGTTTCGACTGCGAGGGTGTGATAAATAGAATAAATATGTAGTAAAAGAATATTTTGTAAATCTTCTATTTTAGGTTAGTATACTTTGTATCCTAATAGGACATTGTAACTATGGTATATTTACCAACTCAATCAATGAGAATAATCACGGAATTAATTTCTTTCAGTTTTTCTCATTGTTTAAGAATTATGGCTGCAACATCTTGAAGTGTTCATATAGATTCAGTTGTTTTGTTCATCTTATACCATATTACACTATTTGCAGATCGTAGAATTTAAGCTTTAACATTTGATATGAAGTTTAAACCAGTTCTGCTTGTTACATTTGTTTTAAAATCCTCTCTGTTAGGAATATACTATGGTATGATTAGGAGTTCACCTGGGAAATCCCAAAAGCTACAAAGAAACATGTTGATGCTAAGTACATTTGTGGTCTTCTGAGCATGATTGTACTAGCTAAGTTGTCATGTATAAATCTAGAAAGAGTTCTTAACTTAATTATCTCTAGATGAGGATAGTAAAAGACTGGTGTTTAGTGAAATGGGACGAGATAAATAAGCAGTAGGTAGTTAGCTGCACATATTATATCCTGTGCCAAATGTACGCTTTAGTTTGACTATTTGCTAGTGTCATTTTTCTTGAGCTTAACTAGACTTCCTAATGTACAGGGGTGCTGCTATGTGAGAGTCTAAATTACTTGTTTTGGGCTTCCTTTTGTCTAGAAACAGTCACCAAAAAAAAAGTGTTAGTTTGCCTTTTGGCTCTAAGTTTCCAGTTATATGTGCTTAATTGGCTATCTCTGTATTATTTTTTTTCAAGTTTGGAAACAAATATGAACTGGTTTATATGCTTATGTACTCACCTGAATGAAATATGGATAAGAGAGGATCTAGTGACTGCTTTTGTTGCTTTTATATGTCCACAAGTATGAATAATGAATTTATGAGGCATGTCGAGCTTCTTAAGGGTATGCGAGAATTCTTGGCTGTTTAATCTAGCACATTTTCTGACTTGAAGAGTTCCTTTAAACGTTCTGTTAAATCACTTAAGAAACTTAGCTAAGGGTCTACATGTTTTAATGACTAAAAGTTGCGTACTCTTAAAAATTTCACCTGCTTGTTGTAACAGCTTTGTTGCATTCTAGCTATGCCTTAATAGACTCCATTAGCCTAAAAAGGGACCTGCACTATGTAGAGTTGGATTAATTGTTTTGCTTGGAAGAATGGTGGTCAGTCGTGTTGCATCAGTTCTTGGGCCTTTTTTTTTTGTAGTTGCCGGTTTGTCGAGGCGTGTAATGTGACCATAGCTGTACTATTTTGTTTGTATCTCCTGGTTTCATGAATCAATAAGTAAAGAATGCATATTTTGGTCGACCTTCCTAGACAGATTTGGTCTCTTTACTCCCATACTTTGTAGGGTGCCTTACATGTTGTCTTGGAGTCTTGAAAATAAAGGTGTGAGCTTGTTTGAACAACCTATTATCATGTTTAAGAATTTCAAGTTGAACTCGTAGTTGCGTCATATTTTAGCTCAAAAGTTGATGTGCTTTGATCTGGATGCTTAAAACCATTTGAGTCGTCTAAAGCGATCAGTTGGACAAAGTTACTTATCTCATATTATTGTATTTCCCCCTCTGGTGGAACATTAAAACATAAAAGAAGGCTTTGGATGTGATCATGGTTTAAATGTTTGTGAGCTAATTTTTGAGACTACATACTAGATTTTTTGACGTAGGAGATCTTCTTATGATTTAACTAGATTCTGGAAATAATTAGTATTTTTGTGCCTTGTTTTAATTACAACGTATAGCATTTGATGTTAATTATTTCCATCTATGATTATTGGGATATGACTCAACTAGTGATGACCATAAGATCCTTAAGATTGATCTTACAGCGTGCAGTGAAATTCTAGTGTTGAAACGTGGTTCCTGGACAAAACTTTGATAAACATCCTAGTATCCTACTGGCAGTTATCCTGTGTTGTCTAATATGGACTCTTTGGCATTTGCGCATGGAGCATTTCATTGCCTTGGTTTGTCAGTGAATAATTTTGTGGTTTCATTTAGAATTTCAAATGAGGTGTACGGAGAGATACTGTTGCCAGTGGAGTTGTTGTTGTTGATATATTTAGGGATGTTCATGGTTCGGTTTAATTTTGACCTATAAAGAAGGCAAATATCTATTGCCATTGATGTGATTCTGATAGCAATAGTACTTCCGCCGTTCATTTTGTGGCTTGACACTATCCACAAACTGCTATGCAAAAGTTTCCATATCTGAGGGCAGTGACATGAGCAGATTTGAGCCATTTTGCTGCTGCAATTTGAGGCCAATGCTGCTGCGTTTTTTGGCCATTTTCTACTATGTTTTAGGCCATTTTCACCCTATTTTGGGACTGATTTACTGCCTGCGTTTTTTGGCCATTTTCTACCGTGTTTTAGGCCATTTTCACCTCATTTTAGGACTGATTTACTGCCTGCATTTTGGCCAACTGATTGCTGTGTTTTTGAGAGTGAAAATGCCACATTTTTGAAACATTTTGGGGGCAAAAAATGCTGCTGCACATTTGAACTGAACTGTTACCACGTTATTGTGCCAAAACGTTGCTGCGCTTTAAGGCATCGTGTACCATATTTCGATGAAAATGGTTGTTGTTACACTTGATAAGTATAGCTACTGAGGTATCTTTGGCTAATTGTTGGTGTCTAGCTGAAACGGATGTTCTTTAAGATGCTACACTTGGTTTGCAACTGCTGCTATATTTGTGGCTAAGCTGTTGTTTTAAAAAAGAAATGGATATTGCACTTGAATTGCTGTCTAAGAACAATTGCTGCTACTTGAGCTAATTCATTGGCATGCGCTGAAGGGAAGAATAGATACTACATCTTGATATGCCTGCTACTACATTTTCTAAATGCTCAAGCCTGCTAAGCAGCTGCTGCATCTTTTTTTTTTAGATCAAATACTACACTGATCTGAACAGTTGCTTCATCCCGATATTTTCAGCTGCTACGCTTGGTGAAGAATCCTACTGATCTGAACTTGATACTACGCTTAGGGCTGATGAAGAGTAGTTTAACTTGAGGCCTCACTTTAAAAAAGAACGGATTTCCATACTTGATTGAAAGTTAACTGATTTGAACACTTAAAACTTGCATAAAAAGGGAGTGGGACTGCTATACTCAAGTTCGGGTGTAGTTAATATGCTAAATTATTTTTTCCCTATATGTTATTTTTTTCTTACATTCAATTCTTTTATCTAGCTTTTAATAATTAGAGTTATATGGATTCCTTTTTCCTTGTTGAAAATTGTTTCTAATCCTTATCTTTATTTTTTTTTCTTTTTCATGAGCAACTTTGGGAGCATTTGGAGTTATGGCAACTCCGGATTCTGCCCATATCAAAGAGCGGCCAGCAGTAGATTTATTTGCTCGTGTCTAGCAGTCCCACCTCGTCCACGTCTCGAGTCTCCGTCCTTCTTCCTTATTCAAAATTTCAAGCCTCCATATTGTTTGATACATGCTATTTATATTATTTGACTAACACTCTTGTGAATTTGTATTTTTGTAGTTTTGTTTTGAACGCGTAACTTGACTTAAGTATATTAGTAAGTTTAGTCATTATCTTCCCTACGCTCTTTTTTTTTAGATATTGAACTTAGTGTATTTATTCGGATTAGGCGTATTAGAGTAATCACATAAATGATGTCAACTTTTTTTTCAGGTTGTAAGAAATCGGATTTTTCTAAAAGGTGAAATTGGAGATTTCTTTCGAAATAAAGAATTTGCTAACAATGTTTTTTTTTTCAAGTGTTTCAAGCAAGAGCTAGGCATATTCTATGCGATAGCCCACACATGGATTTTTTAGAAATAAAAACAAATGCCGGTTTTGGAGGATAAAAAAAAATAAGAATTTTAGTGGCCCAAAACATCTTGCTATTTTCAAAATTCGTTCTTTTGCACTAACGTCGAGAAAGCTTTATCTTCCAAGTTGAAAACAAGAAAAATCATATTAGGCTTATGTATAGTGGCCAAGTTATTTTACAAGAACTACAAGGTACGTACTTATTTTAATACACATATACTATCTTATTTTTTTTTAATCAATCTTTTCATTATGCGTGTACTTATCTATATCACGGTACTTATACATATTATTATATTTTTCATGGCTATTTCTAAAAGTATACCTTTTACATTATATATTTTTTTACATACGGTAAATATACTTCATGTATATATATTATTTTCTCATAAAAAATATACATTTTCATACTCTACATTATATATACTGTCCTTATATACAACAATCATATTATACCTCGTCTTCTAAAATATACATACGTACTCTTTTGAAAACAATATATATGTTCCTAATACATATAATTTTACATCTTATCTTAATTGCTTTCCTTTATTATAGGTGTACCAACATACTATTTTCATACGCACATACCATATCTGTACTATCTTATTTTTTATTGATTCCATTAGTCGTATTTTCATTATATGTACACATATAGTACTATCATGGCATTAATAATTGGTTTTTATTTTTTATTTTTTTTTGTTACCCATGATATACATATCACGTATATACGTTATTTTCTTATTATATATATCCTCTTATTCTATATTATACATACCACTCTTAGATAAAACAAATGCCATACATGTTTTCCTCATGCACACATTAGCATCAACTACTTCCTTTATATATATGCATTTACTCACATAGCTACAATTACGTTAAAAACCCCTTTTTATACAAATAGTTTTGAGAGAGTAGTTTCTTTTCCGCAATTCTTTAAATAGGTGATAATAAATAATTAAATAATCCCCCTCTAGTGTTAATTAAGCTAAGTTTAAAGACTGTCTTCGGATAGGCTCTGAGGGATGCCTAATACCTTCCCCTCGGAGTAAATAAAACCCTTACCTAGAATCTCACAAGTTTCAAAGACTAAAAAATGGAGTTTATTTTTTTTTATGGTTTCCTAATATTTCCTAAAATTAGGTGGCGACTCTGAAAATTTACAAAACCAGAGGAAACATAGTCATAAGTTGTAAACTAGTTTTAACCCGTTAAAATAGGGCATGACAACTTTCAACAAATCTCCTGTAATATCCTGCTAAGCCCAGAAAGCTACGAACCTCCGTAGGAGTTGTGGGCCTTGGCCAAGTCTTCACGACCTCAATCTTTTGGCTATCTACCCGAATACCATCGGCTGAAACAATGTGCCCCAGAAATGTCACTGAGTTCAACCAAAACTCACACTTAGAAAATTTTGCAAACAACTCTCGAGTTTGAAGAATTCTAAGGACAGTACGCAAATGATCCGCATGCTCTGCCGCGGATCTAGAATACACCAAGATATTGTCTATGAATACAATCATAAATAAATCTAGGAAGGGTCTGAACACATCGTTCATCAAATCCATAAACACTGCTGGTGCATCAGTTAGCCCAAATGACATTACTCGGAACTCAAAATGGCCATATCTTGTTCTGAAGGCTGCCTTAGGGATATCTTTCTCCCTAACTCTCACTTGATGATACCCGGATCTCAAATCTATCTTTGAAAACCATTTGGCGCCTTGTAATTGGTCAAATAAGTCATCAATCCTCGGAAGAGGATATTTATTCTTAATCGTCACCTTATTCAGTTACCGATAGTCAATCCACATTCTCAATGAGACATCTTTCCTTCGGACAAACAATACGGGTGCTCCCCACAGAGATGAACTAGGCCTAATAAAGTCTTTCTCAAGCAAGTCTTTCAATTGCTCTTTCAACTCTTTCAACTCTGCGGGAGCCATTCTATAAGGTGGAATAAATATAGGCTTGGTGTCTGGCAACACGTTAATAGCAAAATAAATCTCCCGCTCGGGAAGGAGGCCAGGAAGCTCTTCCGGGAATACATCCGGAAATTCATTCACCACGGGGACTGACTGAAGAGTTGGCGGTTCAGCTTCTACATCTTGAACCCGAACTAGGTGAAAAATGCAACCTTTTGTGATCATTTTCCTTGCCTTAAGATAGGAAATAAACCTACCTTTTGGTGATGCAGTATTTCCTTTCCATTCTAAAACTGGTTCTCCTGGAAATTGGAAACGAACCATTTTCATTCTACAATCAACATTGGCATAGCAAGAAGCCAACCAATCCATGCCCATAATAACCTCAAAATCCACCATTTTTAACTCATGTAAGTCAACCATAGTCTCGGTCACAAATCACAACTACACAATTTCTATACACTCGACTGGCTATTACCAATTCACCAACGGGTGTAGACACCTCAAAAGATTTGATCAACTCCGATTTGACTCTAAACCGTCCCACAATATACGGAGTAACATATGAAAATGTGGAGCCCGGATCTATCAAAGCATATAAATCATGAGAAAATACCGATAATATACCTGTGACAATATCAGGAGAAGACTCAAGATCTTAGCGTCCAGCCAAAGCATAAATACGGTGTTGAGGACCGCTAGAACTGGGGACTCCCTCTGCCTCTATCGTGGCCGACTGGCGCATGTGAACCTGGCCCCATAGGGCGTATAGATGACGAAGATCCGGCTACCGACCCTGAAGGCTGGGTCCTACCTCTACCACCAACTGAGGGGCAATCACGCATAATATGGCCTGGTCGACCACATGAATAGCAAACCTCTGAACCCAATCGGCATTGACCCCAATATAACTTCCCACACTGGGAACATCGTGGCACGGGTGGTCTCGCCTAACCCGAATTACCCCTGAACTGAGATCCTGAAAAGCCCTGACTCGGCCCGGAATGAGTAGATCTATTAAATCTCTGGCCTGAAAATCGTGGAGGCGCACTAGTCATAGAATGGCCTGAATGCCTCAAAAACTGCTGTCTGTGCCCGCCTCTATACTCACTCATTGGACCCGAAGATCTAGCCCTTTTGTTATACCCTCTATCATGCTCACGCTCACTTTTTTGTTGTTGTAGGCTTTCTTCTAAATTCTGAGAATGGGCCTGTATGCGTGAAATATCCATGTTGTCCTGAAGGGACGCAGTCAAGCACCTATCCATCAAATGTGGCCCTAGGCCTTTCACAAACCGGTGCACTCGGTCGCCCATATCTGCTACCACGGCCGAAGCATACCTAGCCAAAGAATTGAAGCGGAGACTATACTCTAAAGCACTCATGCTTCCTTGCCTCAAATTCAAGAACTTATTGGATCTAGTTCGCCGAACCTCTGGAAGCAAATAATGTCGGAGGAAGGCATCTACAAATTCTTTCCACATCGGGGGAGGCGCATTGGCTCCCCGTGAAGCCATCCAAACCGTGTACCAATGAACCGCAACATCCCCTCAATCTATAAGATGCTAACTCCACTGATTCGATGTCCGAAGCATGTATCAACCGAAGCGTCCTCAACATTCCATCAATAAAATTCTGAGGGTCCTCATCCGGCTTTGATCCAAAGAATTCCAGAGGGTTCAAGCTAATAAAATCACGGGCCCTTGCACTAACCGCCCTATCACCTTGCCCTATACCTTGCCGCTGAGTCTGGGCAACAACCAATTGAGTAAGCAAATGAATGGCCTCTTTTACATCTTGGCCTGAAGCATCCGGTGGAGGAACTGGAGGTGCTGGAGCTGGGGCTGAGGCTCCCTCACGCTCCTTAGAAATAGGCACTGAATGAGAGGATTGAGATTGAGTCGCATTCTGGGACTCACTTCCCTCGACAACTGTTGGCGGTGCTCTTTCAGCCTGCTCTTCTGCCACTGTCTTACCCTTTTGGGCTGTCGTAGCCTTTCTCTTTACATGCATCTCTGAAATACATAACACACGGTTAAGGAGAAGAAAGTTCTTCTATCATAGCTCTATCGCACGATCTTATGAAGAAAGAAGGTCATTCATTCCTAAAATGCCCGCAGCCTCTTCTTTATAAGTGTGGCGCGCAACACACCCATAACCAAGACTCTACTGGACACGGCTCGTAGACACACCCTAGGACAGAACTGCTCTGATACCACTTTTATCACGACCCAACCGGAGGGTCGCGACGGGCACCCTGTGCTAACCCACCCCGACACCACTTATCATACTTTCACATTTACATCTAGGTGAGCCACATATCTAAATCATACTTTCCATCCATTATTCATACTAATTCCATTGGGCAACAATACATATATATCATCATCAATAACAATGCCCATATGGATGTACATAAGCCGACGAGGCTAACAAAATGATATCCAAAATATAGGCCGACAAGGCCAAATACATCTAACCATATACATATGTCTACGAGCCTCTAAGGACAGTATGTCATATCATATAGGCGGGACATGACCCCGCCATGCCCATAAATATGTACATAAAAGAATAAATACCAAAAGCTGTAACTTCGAATGAAATAGAGCTCCGTTATGTAGCCCCTGAGTAATAAAGCTATGGATCAAGTCTGTCTCCCTGGCCACCTGCGGGCATGACACAACGTCTACAAACAAAAGGACGTCAGTACGAAGAATGTACTGAGTATGTAAAGCATGATCAACATCACTATGAAAGCATAATAGACAACATAAGAAATAGCATAGAATGGGAGATAGTAGTATCATCGTTATAAACACTTACTTCTTTTTCATAGGGACTTTCAATTTCTAAAGTATGATTGTGTACATACATCCATATCCGTATCTGTATTCATATCCGTACTCATTTACATTTCGTATCCATTTTCGTATTCATAGCATATTCTTATTTATATTCATATTCATATCTTATACATATCCATATCATATACATAGCATACCCGACCATGAAGGTTCGGTGTTTCACATACCCAGCCATGGAAACTCTCGGTGAGTATACATACCTGGCCCTACCAGGGCTCAGGGTTATCCGTACCCAACTGCAGTGGTGCGCGTGCAATATATATATTCTACCCGGCCATATAAGCTCGGGGTTTCATAATAGTCATACATAGACACATATACATAAAAGCTCATAAGCATCTTTAGCATCATTACTATCGTCGTTCATTACATCTATCCTTAGAGGATAACTCATCATATAAGGAATTTAGTACAATCGTAACATATCGAGAATCATGAGCTTAGTAGCTTTTGAAGATAGCAACATTTGGAGGAAATCATAGGCTCATAAAAGATTAGATATTTGGCCAAGGAACTGTGCCTTATGAAATAAGGGTTAGCCTTACATACCTTTCCATTCAACTATTCTATCACTTGTATGTTCTCCTTCAATGCTCACATTTCTACCTTCATTAGAGTTATACTATCATTAGAAAATGGATAGCTTAGCATACATGACTAAAGATAGAGAAAATTGGACAACATCTCCTTTATTTATACGACTTCCTCCATATCGTATATCAACTCCCAAACATCAATAATAACCTTCACAACATCATAACAATAGTCTTTATTCACCTACATTATCCTTACTTCTCAATTCACTTCCAATCATCCATATCCATGGTCATAGCACACGATTACATTCATTCATATACAATGTCTATCTCATGTTCTTAACATCATTTATAACATAACCATAATCACAACACATCAAGAATCATGACTCAATCCAAGCTATTACTCAAAAATGACATTATTCCCACATTCATGACCCATTTTCTATATTCTTCTACAATCCAACTATTTCAACTTCTCAATACCTTAAACAATATGGAAATACCATAAAACTTACCTTAGATAGTGTAGGAATGACCCTTGGGTGGAAACACTTCACTTGAGCAAAACCCTAGTTTCACCTTCACTTGGATTCCTTGTCTTGGATGAACTTTAATGGGTTTCTTACACTTGATTCTCTTGGTTTGATGAAGTTGTTCACTAATATCCCTTGAATTCTTGTGGGAGAAGTGTGGAGAAATGTTCTAGAGAGTTCTAGAGAGAAGAGCTGTGAAGGGGAAATGAAATGAAATAACTTGGACCCCTTATTAATAATACTCAAATCTGTCCCACTCCAAATCTACGGACCAACATACAGTCCGTATAAATTTCACTGACCGTATGTCTGGCCGTAGATTTGGTCCATTGAGGCTGGCCATCTGGGCTGATTATACGGCCAAACATACGGCCAGTATGTTGGGCCGTATAATGCTCAGTTCTTCCGAACTCATTCTCGTCGATTCGTTTGATCTCCAATCCTTATGGAACCTTCTTGACACTTGTTTATCACCTCATTAACAATCTAAGGGAAGTTATAACTCTTCTCCAAAGCTTCATTAAATCATCATTAACTTGTTACTCGTAAATTCTTTCCGATACATATCGTAACCCTTGCCTTCTCTTGGAAAACTTTCTCCTCTTACCTCGAATGTCTTTAAAATCTTAATTAGGGTCATCAAATGTCATTCCTTACTTATTGAAATATCATATACTTCGTGCTCTTCGTTAGTCTATTCACTGTGCATCAACGGAAAATTTTCCAAGGTGTAACACTAAGTCTTTGGTTTTGAGCCTCTGAACTTGCCTATCTAGAATAGCAATGGGAAATTCTTCGTAGGATAGTTGCTCGGTGACCTGGACATCATCTACAGGTACAATTCTGGAAGGATCTCCAATGCACTTACGAAGCATCGATACATGGAAAACCGGGTGGGCTGACTCAAAATTCGAAGGTAGATCTAACTCATAAGCCACCCAGCCTACCTTGCGTACAATCTTGTAAGGCCCAATATACCGAGGGCTAAGCTTTCCCTTTTTACTAAATCTTATGACGCCTTTCATCAGCGACACCTTCAAGAATACCTAGTCATTCACTTGGAACTCTAAGTCTCGTCGGTGATTATTTGCATAAGATTTCTGACGACTCTGAGCTGTTAATAATCGATTCTGAATAAGCTTGACCTTTTCCATGGCTTGTTGGATCAAATCTGTCCCTATTAGCTTAGTTTCTCCCACTTCGAACCACCCAACTGGTGATCTGCACTTGCGCCCATATAAAGCCGCATACGGGGCCATTTGGATGCTGGAATGATAACTATTGTTATACGCGAACTCTATAAGCAGTAAGTGATCATCCCAACTACCTCCAAAATCTAACACACATGCCCGTAACATATCATCAAGAGTTTGAATGGTGCACTCAGCTTGTCCATCATTCTGTGGATAAAATGATGTACTAAGACTCACCTGAGTCCCCAAACCTTCTTGTAAGGACTTCTAGAAATTAACTGTAAATTGTGTCCCTCCATAAGAAATAATAGATACTGGAACACCATGAAGTCGTACTATTTCTCTAATATAAAGGTTTTCATAATCATTAGCTACGTATGTAGTTCTGACTGGTAGGAAATGAGCTAACTTCGTAAGTTTATCCACAATTACCCATATAGAATCATACTTACACTGAGAACGAGGTAAGCCTACACTGAAATCCATATTAATCACTTCCTATTTCTATGTCGGAATTTCCATAGCTTGCAACAATCCACCGGGCTTTTGATGCTCAATCTTCACCTACTGACAGTTAGGACATTGAGCTACGAATTCTGCTATGTCTTTCTTCATTCCGTCCCACCAATATATGGATTTAAGATCATGATACATTTTCGTCGCTCCCGGATGAACAGAATAACGGGAACAATGGGCTTCCTGCAAAATCTGGTGACGTAATCCTGCTACATCAGGAACACATAATCTGCCTCGACACCTGCGAACTCCATCTGCAAAAATTTCAAAGGATGATTTCTTCTTCTGAGGAAGTGTGTTTTTGTAATGAACTAATATGGGATCCTCATACTGCTGTTCTTTCACCTCAACTACAAATGATGAAACAACTGAATTCTTAATGATAACTCCCATATTTCCCGAGTCCATTACTCGAACTCCTAGGCTAGCTAACAGCTGAAGCTCACGAGCTTACTCTCTCTTCTCTGGTTGAACATCACATAAGATTCCCATAGACCTATGGCTAAGAGCATCAGCTACGACGTTCGCTTTCCCGGGATGATATAGAATGTTAACATTATAATCTTTCTACAACTCCAATCATCACCGTTGCTGTAAATTCAAATCTTTCTGCTTGAAAATATAATGGATACTCTTGTGATATGTGTAAAATATCAATGTGAACACCATACAAATAATGTCTCCACATCTTCAATGCATGAATCACCGCAGCTAACTCAAGATCATGGGTTGATAGTTTTTCTCGTGTTTTCGCAACTGCCTTGAAGCATAAGCAATAACTTTACCGTGTTGCATCAACACACAACCCAACCCTACTCCTGAAGCATCACAACAGACAACATATCCCTCTGACCCTTCAGGAAGTGTTAGAACTGGGTCCGAAGTCAATCTATTTTTCAGCTCCTGAAAACTGCGTTCACAAGCATCCGTCCATTGAAATTTAGTCGATTTCTGAGTCAGCTTCTTCAGTGGTGTAGAAATAGAAGAAAAACCTTCTACAAATCTTCTGTAATAACCTGCTAGACCCAGAAAACTACGAACCTCCGTACGTGTTGTAGGTCTCGGCTAAGTCTTTACAGCTTCAATCTTCTACATCAGGAACACATAATCTGCCTCGACACCTGCGAACTCCATCTGCAAAAATTTCAAAGGATGATTTCTTCTTCTGAGGAAGTGTGTTTTTGTAATGAACTAATATGGGATCCTCATACTGCTGTTCTTTCACCTCAACTACTAATGATGAAACAATTGAATTCTTAATGGTAACTCTCATATTTCCCGAGTCCATTACTCGAACTCCTAGGCTAGCTAACTGCTGAAGCTCACGAGCTAACTCTCTCTTCTCTGGTTGAACATCACATAAGATTCCCATAGACCTATGGCTAAGAGCATCAGCTACGACGTTCGCTTTCCC